>NC_056735.1:594481883-594684383 GCF_019279795.1 Protopterus annectens | reverse complement strand
AGTCTGTCTTTACTGTTGTACTACTTGAAGGCCTTGGCCTGTACAGCAAAATATGTTATGCTTTCCGGAATACCGCATTAACTGATCTGTTTGAGAGTTGCATTAATCTGTTTATATGTATTTCAAAGTCTAAACAGCTATATGACATGGTGTATACAACTGTAATCATACACAAATAAAGTTTTCTCATGTATGCAAACCTGTGTGTGGTGTTACATCCTTTGACCGCTCTGTGGGTATATGTTTCAGGGAACAATTGTCGTTTGTATGTGTGACTCATACAGTGTCCATTTGATAAGGTGGCATCTGTAGGAAACTGTTTTTTTCCTTATGGTGTGCACCCTCTAAATATGTATCTTCCTATGCATATCTATGTGTGTATGTGTAGTTACATATCTATATATATTTATATATATATATATATATATATATATATATATATATATATATATATGTGTGTGTGTATGTATCTGCATATATGTGTGTCTGTATATGTATCTTAGGAATGTTTATTGCTTCCACATTGTACATTCCCTATGGTAAACAGACTGTAATGCATGATATGTTATTGATACGAGCCTGACATCATACGGGTGGGATGGATTACTGTTAACATCTTGTGCCCATGTTGTGTCAAGTCCTGCTTATGGGACTTGCAACAGTTGGTATCTTATTGCAGGGCAGACCTGTTTGGCTGTGTGTGTGTGTGTGTGTGTGTGTGGGGGGGGGTAATATCAATACGTACAAGATGTATGTAGCTTGGGCACCCTCACCCCCATTAATGGTGTCTGTGGTCATAAATGTATTTGTTATGTTCTCTTTTATATCTATAGATATATATCTATATAGACATCTCTATATCTATCTATCTACAGACATATATATATATATATATATATATATATATATATATATCTATATATATATATATATATATATATATATATATATATATATATATATATATATATATACATACACACACACACACACACACACACACACACACACATATATATATATATATATATATATATATATATATATATATATATATATATATGTTACCTATAAGAAAATCGAAGTTTCCGAACTTCCAATACTATATGGTCGACACCATATGATCGAAGTTCCATAACTTCAAAATTAAAAAAAAAAAAAAAAAAACAAAGACAACATACCCTGATGGGTTAAAGCAGGGGGGCAAGCCCCCCTGCACACCCCACCCCCCACTACTTAAATATACCGATACCGAGATCGCACTTGAATGCACTACGGTGCAAAATGGAAGATTTCCCTTTCCTACACTGTAGCGAGATCTTGGAGTTGGTATATTTAAGTAGTGGGGGATGTGGGGGTCGCAGCCCCCTGTGTGGGGGTGCAGGTGGGCTTGCCCCCCTGTCTTCATTCATTTTGAACATTTTGAATTTTCAATTTTCAATTGTTCGATCATATATATATTTATATATGCTTTCATATCTATATTGCTATATATTGTTATATATATGTATATATACATATAGATGTATGCATATGTATATATATATATATTTATATATTTATTTAGATAGAAATATATATGCACACACACTTGCTATTGTAACCTGATAGTAACTTTTTTGCTGACCGTAATGGAACTTTGTTACATTTTATTCACTGAGGAGCTTTTCTCTGGGTCTCTGCTGAAAATGAGTCAAAAGCTCAGTCAGACTAACACAGTTAACACATGTAAAATAAATAAATACATAAATAAATATATATATCTACATGTTTAATTACATTTCATGTACTGTTGAATGACTGTGCTGAATGATATGTTTGTGAAAACATCAGGGTTATGTATGTCTGACATGGCTTAGTGGTAAATCTCTTTTGCTATGGTGTGCAGAGTCCTGTGTTTAGGCCTTGCAGAGGAAGTTTACTTTGTTGCTGGGCAGAACAAGGGCCATTGGATACAGAGTGATTAAGGCAGTTTTAAGCAACTGCAAGTGGGTTTGCGCTGGTTTGCACGGGGGTAAGCACTGCTAACTTCCAGTTACAGTTTCTTATATTGAGTTAGCTTCTCATTTGCTTACCCTCTGTTGGCATTGCTTACCTCTGCACAAACAAGGTTAAACCCACTTGCTGCTGCTTAAAAGTGCTTACTACCACTTGCCCCCATGCTAATTTTTTTAAAATAAATGAAAAAAGGTTGATAGGAAAGTAGTGAAAAGGGATACAAAGAGGGAAAAACAGTAGGGAAAATAGCTAGAGATGTGCAAGAAGGGTGTAGGGAAGGTCCATAGCTGCCAATTTCTTCTACAGCAATAGCTGTACAGATACACTGAATTTGGTGATAACTTTGGACACTCATACCCCTGAGAGAGGTGTGAGGACAACAGTAATATTTTGTTAAGCCAATTAGACCAGATTATATGTGTCCAGTGGACACATGCACAAAATGGACAGCTATGTATGGGGCGAGATGTTTTTTTGGGAACAGATTGCCCTTTTTTTTCAGGTGAGAGTGGGTTGTTTGGGTGGGATAATAGGTATATTTGGGGAGGTAGGTTGGGTAGGTTAACAGACGAGACAAACAAGAGACATACAGGGGCAGTATGTGACACATGTTGGGGGGTAAACACCTTGATGGGGAGGGGAACTTGGTAATCAGAAGCCTATGGACCTCCTAGTGGAAACAGTGGGACTGAGGTCCCCACCCATGGGCAGTCACCACTGCACCTTCCCATCCCCGAAGATGGCTGTGCTGGGGGCTGAGCAGGAGGGGCAGGCTGACTCTCTTATTGTACCATGCAGCCCTCAAACTGACATAGCAGATCTCCAAACTCCTTTCAGAGCTCACTACACATCAACCATGGCTTTGGGTGACAGTATCCTGCCTACACCCCCTCCCAGGGGGGACAAGCCCCATCCCCTGAGGTGGTTCCACCCATAGGTCGTGCAACACCCACAAACTAGGAGGTCCCAGGGTGAGTTCCAGATGTGCTGGGGCCTGGTGCCACAGTCAGATGAGGTGGAGAGGTCGGTCCGGTGGGGCCGGCCTTCCCAAATGTGCTATGGTGTTGCAGTTATAGAACATATGTGGGTTAGTAATAGTCAACACAATCTAGGATTAGTTATAACAGCATGCATAGATATTCCCATTAGCCCAAAACAACAGATTTGGAACAGTTGCACAACAAACAGAACACGTGTATATATGGAACCACAGTGGCCATTACAACGGCATGCAGGTGACATTGATATCAACAGGCCACCAATGATAGTATTTCAACATGGAACATTAATAGAAAGACATTTCTATATTTGTTGAACAATAGGACATATGTCCCAACAGTAGATTGGGTGTAAAACATACCCATTAATTTGTGTGTTTAGATTATTGTTGCAGATATGGTGGGGGTAGGGAGAGATGTCAATTAACAACTTGTATATCCTTGCAGTACTCACAACTTTAATGATCAATGCTCTAATCATTACTCTACAGGTATTATTACAATACCCTATGGCCTTGGTTTGGGCAGTGGTATGTTTGTACACAGTGTATACTTCAGCCATCTTATAGCTACATTCTACTTCTCTTACCCAATAGACCTGTGTGTGTGGGGGGGTTGTTAATACTACCTGACTGTTTCTACACATATTCCCAGATTCCTAGTTAAAATTATGCTGCATACAGCTTACTACCACTCCCGGGATTCGAACCATGGCTGTGTCTGCTAAAAATAAGACAATTTGTGCTTCATTAGAGTGAGCTATTGAGAAACAGCTGTTTAAGTCTTTTCTAAGTCTCTAGTCTCTATTGGTTGTACAATCTGACCCTGTAATTACAACATGCCTATACAGACATTCCTAAACATATTTGTTATGTAGTACAGTGTGGGTAACAGTGGTTGATACCACATTACTATTCCAATATCAGATCTTGATGAATGCAACATGTCAAGCCATACTATACCAGAGTAAACACAACAAGTCCAGGATTTAGAACTTTATTGCCAGGCAGTTACACTTTTTTTTAAATATGACCTATATGGGGCTATTTCTGTCATATTGTCTGGTTTGTTCAGTAGAAACCATACACATTTTTTATACTGCCAGGTGACATTTTACTCCTTTATGTTTATTTGGTATGACTACTACAAGCAGGATTGTTACTCACCAGCCTCACAATGCAGCCTTTGAAACCTGCTGGCATGGGCTTCCAGGATCACAGCCCCCTCAGCTGGAGCTGTAATGAAAATAGAGAAACATTTATGCATACCTATCCATCACATACACAGGCTGGACTTTGGTAAACAGTTATTGCTATAAATACGTACACATTGCTGGGGCATCTCCCCTCTCTCTTGCTTCTTGGAACCACTGCTCCAAGAGCTCCCTCTTCCTCCGTTTCAAGTTGGCATGGTGGTGCCAGACCTGCTCACCAGTCCGAGGGATACCAGTGGCACTGGTGAGATCACGGGCGGAACTTTCTCAGGCTTCCACTTTATATTGGGAGCCCTGGTACTGGTACTGCAACAGTCTCACATCATGTTTTTTTACAAGAAGTCCTACCATAACCTTAGACTCCTGTATGCCCCAGCACTGCACCCAAAAGTGCATGCCCTCTCCAACACCTGCCATACTCCCAACAGTGGAAAGCTACAACCAGTTATGAGCTGTATTCCCACCTGCAGGGTTTAATATGGCCAATTTCCTGCCCTTTGCCATGATTGGATGGTTTTGAAAATGCTGAGCTAAGCTAAGCTACTGGCAAACTTGCTTAGCTAAGGTGGGCAGTGCTTAAAGGGGCAGGTTCAGCATTGCTTACCAATGGACAAATCCACTTAGCTGGGCTATTCATTACTTAGTATTCATATGTACACAATGCATAGCTGTGCAATGCTTAGCATTACTTCTGTTTTTTTTTATATTGGTCTAACACCTGTATGGGATTGAGTCATCATTCATTACATAATTTAGATTTATTTTCCTTCCCTGACATCCCCCAATGAGTTGTAATTAATTTATTCTTCTGTGACTATTTTGTATGGGGCACTTGTGTTTATATGGGGGATTCACTACTTTATTACACTGACACCTCACATTTGGGCCTAATACACTACGCTGGTTGAGAGAAATAAGTTACTTCTTAAATAAATATGCAAATAAATTACAATTGTAATGTTTACACATACAAAATGGAAATGGTTTTGGTGAGGCTCAAACCGTGAATGACTACATGCAAGGTGTACACTGTAATCACTACACTATTGCACTTATGTGTATGATGGACATCTATTGCTTTTTAACTTATCCTGCTGTTTCAGCTGAGCTAAGCATAGCTAAGCAACAGGCATACCTGCACAGCTACACTTAAACTTTATTGCATATCATAAAAAAAGTATTTTATTTGTTGTGTTTTTTCATTTCTACCCTTCAGAATATCCATGCTAATGCTGAACCTGTTATTCTAGCAACTTTCTGGCTTTGTAGGGATGATTGTTATTTATGGCTTTGTCCAGATTCCTTATTCTGACAGGATTGGAGGCATGCGCCATGTGCTTATGCTAAACCTGTTATTCTATCAACTTTATGGCTTTGTAGGGATGATTGTCCCTTATGGCTTTGTCCAGATGTCTTACCCTCGTGGGTTGGGGGTATTATGAGTGTTCTCGCTTGTTTTAAATTGTTGTATGGAAATTCTAGTGTGCAGATGGTGTGTGTATTGTGAGAGTACTGTTCTCAGACACACCCTCTGCACTCGTACACAGACCCATGTTCATTTTACAGCACGGCAGCACACCTTCATACATATGCATGGCGCTGCCATGCTAAACAGCCACGGTCACTTCTGTGCAGGAATAAGTTATTCCTTCACGGACATTTGCTGAATCTGGGGGATAGTTACCTTAACAATTACTCCTATTCCCAAATTTGCAACCGATTTCAATGCACCATTCTCTCAAACACTACTAAAGCCTACTACACATCCATCTCTCTCATCCCAAAAAATCTCAAGGACAGCTTCTGAATCTCCAAGCTTCTCATTGCAACCAGTACCCATTACTCACATATGCAACCTTCTACGCAAAATAAAAACATGCTCTCTCTCTCTCCACTGACAGCTTCCCAACCAAATAGTTTAAACATGCTGCAGATGCCATTGCCTACCCCCTACCCAGTTTGTATTCTCTTTAACAAATTTGTCATTTAATCCCAAGTTCCCTCCCTCTGGAAAAAATCAGTAATAACCCCCTTACACAAAGGGGGAAATCTAATGCTTTCTTCAATTACTGTCCTATTGCCATCCTATCTCCTCTCTATAAAATCTTAGAAAAATGTGTACATAAACAACTTCTTGGCTACCTTATCACTTATCAACAACAATCTACTAACACCCACCCTGCATGGCTTCAGACCTGCTCACAGTACAACAAGAGCATTAATATCCTTCACAGATACTTTCAGCAAAGTAAGGGACTCATGGCAAATTAACCTTAGCTCTTTTTCTTGATCATTCTAAAGCTTTTGATACTGTCTCACATCCCACAGGAACTCTCTTCCCTTTGTCTCTCCCAGTCTTCTCTCCTATGGTTTTCTATCTATCCCATAGATAACAATGCATAAAATGGCCAAGGATCTCATTCCCATTATCTAACCAATAAAACAGGAATACCACAAGCTTCCTTCCTTGGACCACTCTTCTTCAATACCTTTATAAATAACCTCCACATTGTCTTGTGTCAAAGTTCCCTATACCAATATTCCAATCATGCTACTCTCATCTCCTCTTCCACCAAAATAGAACACCTACACAAATAACACAAACTGTGTTTACATCCATTGAGACCTGGCTCAGTTATACTCAATTATTACTTAATCCCAACAAAACTAAACTCCTCCTTTTTAGACCAAGAACCCTATCATCTGATTTAAAGGTATTTTCATTAAATAACATAGAAATTGAAGTAGTCCCACACAGCAAGTTACTAGGCGTTACAATCGATAATCAACTTACCTTCCTCCTTCGCATACATAACACTATTTAAAAAAACATACCACAAACTAGGTATGCTCTAGTGGCACAAACACTTTATTAACAAAACTACCAAAACAACATTAGCCAATACCTACCCTCTCTACTTTATGCTGCACCCATTTTAACCCATCTTCAGAAAACACTAAAAGATAAGCTTGAATCATGCTACAACAAAATCACAAAATTTTCTACAGGCCTCTCTTATTATAAGCAGCACTGCTCTGCTCTCATCCACCTAAAATGACTAGTATTTCCACAACATCTAAACTACCTCCATCAGCTATTGCCCATAAAAGTTTCTACATTCCTGATGTCTGTCCAGCCCTAAACTTTATAGTTCAAATCTACACACCTGGCTGTACTCTTCAGTCAGAAGACAAACAGATTCTATCTCTAATTAAACATAAATAAACAGACTATCGCACTATGAGAATTAAGTGTCTCAAAAGTACAAAATGTGTCCAAATAAATGTAATCACGTAGAAACCCCAAACACGACTGATAGGTTTAGTATCCATAGCAAAAGAAGTGATTGTGCCGCATAACAAAATATATAGGTAAGTGCTTTCACATTATCATTACGCTCCATTAGACATTAAAACCAATTAAGCTAAACAAGATTTTTAAAAGCTTTCTAACCAATCAATGCACTTTCTATCAGATACATAATGTCACAATATAGTATTTAACCAACTTCTTAATATCATCCAATAAATTTTCAAGCAAACCAGCATCAAGCAACACTTTCTAAAAATATGAACGTTTGCATAAAAACATAATCATTATTAAAAAACAGTTATATCAATAATTACATTTCTCATGACTTCATGCTGTATCACGTGTAGCACTTGGGTCACTGTATGGTAAACAGTGAGATTCAAACTTCCCAGACCATCATCCAATCATTGCTAATTGTCTAATCATATGACCTTGGCTCTAAAGTCAAGTTGGATTATAGATCTCCGTTAACCACAGTTATGGCACTTCCTGATTTCTTTAGTGACTTTGATTCATTCAATAGCAACAAGTAAATACTGACAGAGGTCTATAATGCAATTTGACTTTAAAGCCGAGGGTAAATACCTAATGGTTGTAACTGGATACATTTTTCCAGTATTTTTACCAGTGGTGAAGGGATTCTCGTGAAGTGGCAGTTACTGAATTCAGTGCAATTTTCTCTACTATGTAGAAGAGTTATTAAAGATTTTGCCAGATAACAGGTACATAATTTTCTTGTATTGATCTGTTAATTAAGATAGAAATGGTGTAAGCCAGGGAGTCAAAAGCCATGGTGATGAATGTGCTTATCTGTGAAGAATGTAGCTGGTTTTAGGTTATGGAGAAGTTTTCTGATGGTGGAGGTCAGATGGGAACTATGCTAAGTTGAAGTAAAGGGGCTTGTGAGGGGAAAATGGGTGGGGAGAGCAGGTGAGATACCTGTTTAATTGTTATAATGTGAGGAAAATGTCTATATAATGTATGAATTGAATTGGTAGAAATAATGTCACTTGTGTGGTAGTGTCAGGAGATGGGTAAGTAGGATGTCCTGGGTTAAGTAGATTGTGCGTGAAGGACCAAAATCTTTTTGGATTGTGATAGCGGGTGACTTGAAGTGAGTTGCAGTATGACTATTTTATCAGATCTTATGAGTAATTTGGCACAGTTCTCTAAATACTTGGAAGGTGTATTGTGTATTGTTTTGAAGCCATGTGTTCCGTGCTTTATCTGTACTGTACATTAGTTATTTACTATTTTTGATAGTCATGGTGTACAATTATGTTTATTTATTTTATTTTATTTTACATTTGTTGACCGGGCTAGTCTGGCTGGATAACAAGTCCATTTTCAGCAGAGGCCCGAGGAGAAAAGCTCCACTTTCTACTAGTACATTACATAAGAAATATATTGCTAAAAAATACATCTTAAGGATTAATAACACTGCAAGAGAGATATTCAACAGTAATATAACAAGTTTTCTGAAAAAAAAAAAGAAATGTACTGTTCTTCAATTCCAACAATTTTACAGAGAATGTATAATACTTATAGTTCTAATAGTGGTAGAATCAGAACAGGAGTTGGAGTGGAGAGGAAAGGAGTAGAGGAGTAAGAGAGTAATAAATAAGATAAATTAGTCAGGTGTACTGCAGGAACAGAGCCAGTGGTTTTGGAAGTACAGTTTAATTTTCTGTTTGAAAAGAGGCAAAGATGTAGTCAGAGTTATGTCACTAGGTAGAAGATTCCAGTTTCTACCTACTGTATTAGTGAAAAGACAGTCACCAGCAAAGTTGTTTGACTTAATTGCTTTGGCCATTAGTTTATGAAAAGAGTGTAGGGAGTTGAGATTGTTATAGGGGATTATCAGTTGAGAAAGAATTGGGGTGTTGTCAGGTTGATAAAGTATACTATAGGCAGTAGAGAGTTGAGGGATAAGCAAGTAGTTTTGGAATTCAAGCCAGCCTAGAAGTTTTAAGTTAAGACAATGGTGGGTTCTGAAGGGGTTACCAGTGGTGAAGCGGGCAATATTGTTGTAGCAGGTTGCTAATTTAGCTAGATTGCTTTTCTTAAGGTTGGTATAAATAGAGGAGGCATATAGTAGTGTAGATAAGAGATGGGATTGGGCTATTTTGGTTCTAGTTGCTGGGGTTAGAAAAGGTTTAATTCGATATAGGGATCCTATTTTTCTGTTAACTAATTTGATGGTGTAATTAATGTGTTGATCGAAGGAGAGATTATTGTCAATAGTTATACCTAGCAGTTTTGTTGTAGAGTCAGGTGAGATGATAGTGTTAGTGTTTGAGGAGATGGAGAAATGTAATGGGGGGGTACGAGTGGTGGGGGTGAAAAGGAGAAGTTTTGTTTTTTTGGCATTAAATAGGAGGAACCGTTTTGAGAACCATGTTTCAACAGTATTAAATATGTTTTGGGTAAGTGAGATCAGTTCTGTAGTGGAAGGAGCAGAACAAATAAGGGTCGAATCGTCTGCATATTGAATGCATGTCGCTTGTGGGATAGCAGAATGAAGATCATTGATGAAGAGAGAGAAGAGAAGCGGACCAAGAATGGAGCCCTGAGGAACTCCGATGCAAATTGGCAAAAGAGAAGAGATATGGTTTTCCCATATGACTGCTTGCTGCCTGTTGCTAAGATATGATCTAAACCATTTAATAGCTAGGTTATCAAGTGAGAGAGATTCAAGAATGTTAGTTAAGAGAGAGTGATTGACCATGTTGAATGCTTTTGAGAGATCAATGAAAAGAGCAGAAGAGAGAAGATTATTGTTGCGATTTTTGTTGATAGTATCTATAAAAGAAAGAAGGGCAGTGGTAGTGCTGTGATGAGGTCTAAAGCCATGCTGACAGGGTGCTATAATGTTGTGAAGAGACAGATATTGTACTAGTTGCTGGTGAATGCATTTCTCCATAATTTTTGCTAAGGGTGAAAGGAGAGCAATTGGTCTATAGTTGGAGTAGTCAATAGAGTTGCCGCCTTTATGTAGTGGAATAATATGAGAGACTTTCCAGATATCTGGGATGGATCCCTCTTGGATAGTTCTGTTTATGAGTATGGATATAGGGTATGCAATTTCTTTGGCTGCTTTTTGGAGGAAAAGTGAGGGGAGCTTATCAGCTGAAGGAGTACAAGGTTTCAGTTTGTGAATGAGTCTATAGATGTAGGAAGTAGATATAGGTTTTAGAGAGAAGTTGTAAGAAGAGTTAGCTGGGTTGTTTGGGGTGTAGTAGTTGTTGGTATTCATTTGTCTAGCTAGGGATTGAATAGTATCAGAAAAAAAAGAGTTAAAAGCATTTGCAGTTAGGAGAGGAGTGTCTGGGTTGGCATTTAGTGGGGAGGGAGTTTTGGCAGTACCTGGGGAGAGGAGTCTATTCACTGATAACCAAAATTGTCTGGAGTTATTAAGATGGGTTTGCTGAAGTTCACAGTAGTATTTTTTCTTGTCTGAGATTATAGCTTTTTTAGCCTGATTCCTAAGCTGGCGGAAGTGAAGAAAATCTGGGCTATTTCTGTGGCATCTCCATTTGGTCCAAACTTTATTTCTGGCGAGGATGAGTTTTTTAGTGTCTTTGGAAAGCCATGGGGCAGTTTTTGACTTCATTCTAATGGATCGCTCTGGAGCATGTCTATCAAGAATGGATAAGAAAGTAGTATTAAAGAATAAAACTGCATCCTCAAGAGGAAGTGTTTTTAAGGAATTCCAGTTACAGATGCTGAGTTCAGCTAGAAAAAGGTCTATATTAAAATGCTTGGTAGAGCGAATTTGTCGAATAATAGGGGTGTTTACACAATCTGATTTTTCTCTAGAAATATAAGTTAGGGAGTGATCACTGATATCATCTGGCATGGTGCCTACTTTATATATTTTGTTAATATTGTTTGTGAGTATCCAGTCTAACATGCTCTCTCTTTTACTGTGCTTATTGAATCTAGTAGTTGAGGTGATAGTTTGGGAGAAACCGTGTAGATTAATATGAGAGGAGGGATTTTCAGCATTAATAGTACTCCAGTCTATGTTAAAGTCACCTAGGATTATAGTTTCCTGTGGGTAGGTGGTAGAAACCCAACTAAGAAAGTCTTCTAATATTGGAATATTGTTGCCTGGAGGTAGATACATGCATATGATATAAAGGGCTTTTTTAGCATTTAGTTGGAGTTTAGTTGTGATGGCTTCTATTTTGCTATCCTGGTTTGGACATGTTAGTAGAGTAGTGATGTTAAGTTGATTTTTAAAAAGGATTGCTACTCCACCACCTTTACGTTTTGCTCGGTCTTGTCTAAGTATGTTATAGCCTTGGGGTATTATCTCAGAGTCCTTAGTGCCTGATTTTAGCCAGGTTTCTGAGAGGCATAGAATGTCAAAAGAATAGGTGTCTAGGAGGGCATGAAGGTGGGGTATTTTATTGTTTATACTTTGAATGTTAAGGTGCCCAATGAGGAGTTTATTATTGAGATTTGAAGAGCATATTTGAGGGGAGAGGTCAGCTGGGCCTGGGTTGGGGTGAATGTCACCATCTAGTAATGTAGGATTACCTAACTTGTTTATGATGTTATTGTTTAGTAAGGTTAGAAGTTTAGGTTTTTTATCTGAGGGTGGGATATAGGTGAGGTGAGACAGTCTGTGAAATTTAGGAAGAAGATAGTTAGGGGTGGATTTAGTATTGGAGTATGATGTGAAGGTGTATATGGTTGAGGTCTGTTTTTGTGTGGAAGTAGGCAGGATGGTAAGTGAGTTTTCAAAGAAGGTAAGATGGTAAGTAGAAAATAGAGTGGTTAAGAGTAGGACTGATAGAATAAGGAGTGTTGGACAGCAGGGAGTCATTATTTACAGAAATAAGGAAAAGAGAGATAAGAGAGAAAGATATGGGTGATAAGGTAAGTAGGAGGAAGTATGCCTATTAAGAAGGTAGGGGGAGAACTACAGTATATTAAAGTGTATCAGAGAGGGGTAAGACTGGTGGAGAGAGTGGAAGGATAAAGGAGATATACAGTAAAAGAGGCGAAAGGCTAAAGTAGTGGGAAAGGTAGTAGAGAGGACAAAGAGGAAGAGGTAAGAGTAGGAGGGGTGTGTAGAGGGGTGGGTTAAGAAAATACAGGGGAAGGAGAGGGATAGGATAGTTGGGTATAGGGGGTGTGGCTGGGGAGCTATAAGAGTAGGACCCCTGGGGGTGTGTGGGAATTGGGGGTAGGGAGGGGAGCTGAGTGAGCCCGCAGGGCGAACGGAGCGGGTAGAAACCACAGAAGAAGAGATGAGAAAGGAGACAATCAGAAATGCAGGTAAGTAAGAATAGGCTAGGTGAAAGTCTAGTAGGAAAGGGTAGAGATAAGACTAGAGAGCACCAGTAAGTTGAACAGTGTTAAATAATATAGAGGTAGTGTAAAGCATACAGCAGGAGGACAGGAGGAATGAGAGTGGTGAGATAGAGAAAAAGTTGGTTGCTGATAAGGATTCAGAATAGATAAGAAGGCAGATAGATGGCAAATAGGGTAGAGAGTGTAGGTCACTAAGAGAAAAAGGACAGTGATAAGCTTTACAGTCTGAAAAGGGCCAGAAGGAGCCAAAGTAGCGGCAAGGTAGTAGCTGGGAGAGGAAGGTATTTTGGTATGTAGTTCAGGTGGAAAGGATAGCGAGTGGGGATAAAAATAAGGGCTAGGATAGTGAGGGGGCAACAAGAAAGAAAAAGTAAGGTGAAAAGAGTGGCTGGAAGGAGAAGTGAGTACAAAACAAGGGGGGAGGTAAGGAGCGAGAGGTAGCTGGCTGTTGAAGGCTAGAACACTGGCAGCTTTAAACTCTTTCAGGGGACCCAATGGGAGCCAAACAAATCAACAATATAGGAGCCCAAACATACTCTTTATTCCTAGAATGGACAGGGTAGGTTGATGCAGTCCACGTTAGATTCACTGTTGGAAGGCCAAGGTCTTCAGACACAGGTTAGGAGTTGCTTAGGGCAGGAGTAGAGCTAGAGCTTAGAGCTTTTGGGAAAAAAGAAGAAAGTGATAGAGAGAAGAAAAACAAAATGAGAGACAGTGTTAGCAAGGTATTTAGTTAAATAGCATATCATTAAAAAATTGACAATTTAGTAGCATACCATCAACAAATTGATCAACAGTTGCATTCAAGTACATATAATAAACAATCTAATACAGAGATCTAGCTAAGACATTAGAAGCAGGTAGCATATCTGTCTTTTTTCTTGTGAATAAGAAGCACTATACAGTCATAAAACATATAAACTCTCTTCAGGAAGACAGTATTGGAGGGCAGCCTAGGTACTATATTTATCTGGGGGGGGTATGCACAATACAAACAGCAAGTAGGGCGCTACCTTAAGGGCCCCAGACTAGAGTAAAAAGTAGGGCTGTATCCAGTAAATATAGCAAGTGGACCAATATCAGTGAAAATGAGTAACAGAAAGGGACATTCCAGAAGTACAATATAAGTCGCTAGAGGAGGGTGAAAGAGGAGCAGGACACCTGAAACCACTTTCGCGCTATGGCGCGAAATACAGAGGTCCGCGTTGAACTCTCAGAGGGGAGTTAAACTAAGTTAGGTGATCATTTGCAGTTAGCATCAGCTAACAAGGAGAACATCTAGTGAACCAATAGCAGCGAAAATGAGTAACAGAAGGGGACAATCCAGCGGTATAATTGGAGTCGCTGGAGGAGGGAGAAAGAGGAGCAGGGCACCTGAAAACCACTTTTACACTAAATCGCAAAATACAGTGGTCCGCAACTATGTTAGGTGAACAGTTGGCAGATTGGCGTCGGCTAGAAAAATGAAAACAAGTTAAAAACTAGTGGAGCAGCAGTGTCCTCAGCAGGACTAACTGCTGTAGCAAGTATATCACTTATGGTGTAGTGACCTTAAATGTACTAGCTATCCCCCCTCAAACTAATACCAACTCAACACGTGGGGGAGCTTAGTAAGAGTGGCGCAGTTTTAATGGCAAGGTACTACAAGTACAGCACACTGTATAGAGAAGCCTAAATGTCTAAATAGAGTTATCCACAAGTCAAACAGTGCGTCGCTTATTAAAACATACTGGGCACTGCAGTAAACATACAGGGTTAAGCCAGCTAGCACATTTAAAATAGGCAACGCTTTGCTAAACCATACGAGCAAGGAGGTGTAATCTCGTTTGAATGCCTCTTGTAATTAAGTATCACCAGCACATTTACCAATTGATAAAAGAAAAATAAAGTGCAGTACTCTCTATGCAAAATGAGAGATAACTTGTTTAGGCATAAAGCGGAGAACAGCAGTTGAAATATGTTTAGAAAAGGTGCGCGTTGGAGCGCTACAGCAATCAGAGCTAGAAAAACGCAGTTGTTCTCATTGCAGTGATTAAATACTCTAAGTTCAACCACACGCTAAAGCGTTCAAGTAACAGTACCATAAAACAGAGTAACAGCAGTTAAATAAATATATACAGAGTACGTGCGCGTTGGATCACTAGTTACAGAGTATGTGCGCTTGGAGGACAAAAACAGATCTAAACTAAGAAAACCAGTTGTTTGCATGTACAGTGATTAAGAAACATCAAGTCTAACCAACGCTAAAGCGTTCTAGTAGAAATACTAGAATAAAATACCAAACACAGTAACCTCAACAAAATACTGCAGGAAACCCAGGTTATGGGCAGCAATATACATAGAGTCTTAATTAGGTATATGGTATCTCCGTATGGGTAAACCTACCAGAGCAAGCCCACAGTACAGCAGCCACAGCAGCCAGTGACCCAGAGAGGTTCAGGATGGTAAAGGGAGTGTCGCAGAGACAGGAAGGGGTATAAGTAAACTTATCAACAATAGGGGCGGGGCGGGGCGGAAGCAGAGCAGGAGTGATGTAGGAGAGGGTGGGCGGAACCAAGTAGAGACAGTGGGTAAATGGAAAAAAGGTCTGGGAGAGGACCGGTAAGAATGTTCAGTGAGTAGAGAAAGAAGAGATAAAGAGTTAGAACATATAGTTACACTAAAGAAGAGATAAAGAGTTAGAACAGATAGTTACACTAAAAGGGTCGAAGTCAGAGAAGGAAAGATGAGAAACCACAGAAGAAGAGATGAGAAAGGAGACAATCAGAAATGCAGGTAAGTAAGAATAGGCTAGGTGAAAGTCTAGTAGGAAAGGGTAGGGATAAGACTAGAGAGCACCAGTAAGTTGAACAGTGTTAAATAATATAGAGGTAGTGTAAAGCATACAGCAGGAGGACAGGAGGAATGAGAGAGGTGACATAGAGAAAAATCTGGTTGCTGATAAGGATTCAGAATAGATAAGAAGGAAGATAGATGGCAAATAGGGTAGAGAGTGTAGGTCACTAAGAGAAAAAGGACAGTGATAAGCTTTACAGTCTAAAAAGGGTCAGAAGGAGCCAAAGTAGCAGCAAGGTAGTAGCTGGGAGAGGAAGGTATTTTGGTATGTAGTTCAGGTGGAAAGGATAGTGAGTGGGGATAAAAATACGGGATAGGATAGTGAGGGGCAACGAGAAAGAAAAAGTAAGGTGAAAAGAGTGGCTGGAAGGAGAAGTGAGTACAAAACAAGGGGGAGGTAAGGAGCGAGAGGTAGCTGGCTGTTGAAGGCTAGAACACTGGCAGCTTTAAACTCTTTTAGGGGACCCAATGGGAGCCAAACAAATCAACAATATAGGAGCCCAAACATACTCTTTATTCCTAGAATGGACAGGGTAGGTTGATGCAGTCCGCGTTAGATTCACTGTTGGAAGGCCAAGGTCTTTAGACACAGGTTAGGAGTAGCTTAGGGCAGGAGTAGAGCTAGAGCTTAGAGTCTTTATTCCTAGAATGGACAGGGTAGGTTGATGCAGTTTAACCCTTTTATGTCTGAGTGGAGCTGCTTGATGAAGTACCTGTAGAAAGCTGTATCTAAAAATAAGGATGCTTCATCTAGGGGGAAGGCTTTTAATGGGTGGCAATTATATAGTTTTAGTAGGTTTGGGAAAGTGTTTTTGAAGAAGTAGTTAAAGATAGGGAATGTATTTAATTGTGAGTTTTAGGAGATTGTATTAAAAGTCTCCTTATAAAGACTAGAAAGTGGTCACTTTTTGAATCAGGCAGCGTTTCAGAGGAAATAATGTTGGCTGTGTTTATTGTAAGGGCCCAGTCTAGGTTGGATGACCTATTGAAAGGTTTGTTGTATCTGGTAGGACCAGTGATAATTTGATGGAATTGAAATAGATTTATAGCAGATGTTGGGTGGGTAGCTCAGATGGATAGCCAGTCCATATTTACTTCTCCTAAAAGTATGGTTTCTTTATTTGCATTGGTAGAAAGACAAGATGATAGATTTTCTCCAATAGGGTCATTATTAACCAGAGGGAATGTAAGTAGCCACTTGGCATATACTTTTGCGATAGTTACTTTATAGCAAGGAAATGATAATTTCTGAGTTATTATAAGGTGAGGGTTAGTGATAATATGGAGTCACCATTATTGTTTTTTTATGTATTATTGCTATGTTATTTACCCTATTATTTGGTCTGTCTATTCTTATGAGGTTATAACCTGTTGGAATTATTTGATAAATTGTTAGGATTTAACCAATTTTCAGTTAGCACTAGGACATGTAAAGTATAAGTAGCAATTCCTATGTGCAGTTCAGCATGTTGTTGTGTATGCTTTTGTAGTTTATGTGTTGAAGGAAAAGTCCGGAGGATACAAGGGAATTTATCATGGAGTTATTGTTTGAAGCAGGTGTATTGTGTGGAGGATCTTGGGTTTGGATATATGCCTACTGAGAGGATTAAAGTTTGGCTTAAAGGTGATAAGAAGACCAAATATTTTTACCAATATTTAAGTTTTATTCCAAGTTTTAGTACAATCGTTTTTTTTCTTTTTTTTTTCCAGAAGGATGTAAGAGTATGGGAAAAGGAGAGATGAGATCCAGTGTAAAGTGTGGTTAGAGTGAGAGTATAGGATATGTGAAAATAAGAAGTGTATGTGAGAATGTGGTATATTTCATCTGGATGGGTGGAGTAAGTTATAAGGTGGGATAGAAACAGAAGCATCTAAAGGAGTGAAAGAGGAGGGTAATGTTGAGCCATGATGCAGTATACAGCCACATATATGATTTAGTAGCAGAGAGAATGTAGTGCATACTGCTGTGAGAATATTATTGTGGGAGGAAAATAAAAGAAGTCTTGTAAGTTGAAGAGTTAGGAAGGATGTGAGTTAATATGATATGAATTAATAACAGAAAGGGATATTAGCAGTTGATGAGAGAAAGTGAGATTAGTTATAAGAATGAAATAGCTGCGATTTAGTGTTTGTCAGTGTTACACAGTTATGAGAAAGCATGTGAAGAGCAGGGTGATGGGATGAGGGGAACTGAAATCTGAGAGCAGTGTGTACGGGAAGCTGTGGGACACTCAATAAATAATTGGTTGAAAGAAAGGGAAGAGAAAAAGCTGTTGTGGTAGACAAATGAGAGTTGATATAGAAAGAAACAAGGGATTGGAAAAAAGTCAAAGTGAGTGTTACTAAGGATTATAAGTGTAGAGGAATGTGGAGTGTGTGAGAGTGGGAGTGTGAAGTGAGCCCAGACATTAAGCAAGGGTGTACAGAATGGGTTACACCCACCCAGAAAGAACGGGAAAGCCTGAATAAAATCTGCAGGCCTTAGGCCTTCAACTCTATTATGTAAGAATCTGTCCAGTAACAAAGGTTCTACTCTGTAACTCTAAGAAACTCAAACTGGCAACCAGCAAATAAACTTTAAACCAAGACAAAGTCAGGTACCACAGAAAAGGAACTCAGGACAGCCTTGCAGTTCAAAGAATAAGCTGGTTTAATAGTAGTTTAAAAAGCATAAACACATTTAAAATCACAGCATTTTCATCTTATTCAGTCAGACTTCATCAGATACATAAAGCTTCAGTTAAAACCATAACTGTATATACCTCAAAATGTTCCACCAATTAAAACCACAACCAGCAAAAATTCTCAATTTTCCTGATTAATTATAACTAAAGTGTGACTTAGTAGTGCCTTGTGCATTAAAATATTAAAAATGCTTAAAATGAATTACACATTGCAAAAGCATAAAGAACATCTAAAAGGTGACAGTATAAAATGGTGACAGCACAAAAACATAATATTTCATAGCTTAACATATTTAACTAAATAAAATGTTTGATTCTATTAAAATTCACTAGTTAAAGGAGTACATGCAGAGTGCAGAGTGGTACTAGCTACAGAGAACTCAGAAAAGTGACTACTTTCTGGATTTAAGTATCTTTGCTGTTTTTTTACTTGGAATAGCTCCTGTAGCTTAACCTGAACAAGCTTAAACTGTTTTTTAGCTGTTTGCTGCATTATTTTTAAAATCTGCACTTAAAGTTACTTTTTAGTCGAATTTGATCGAAAGTTTGTTTGTTTGTTTGTTTAATGTAACTGTTGAGGCTGCCCACTAAAGTGTGCTAGCCTGTGTAACTGATTTATCACTGTTTCTGCATTTTCTGTGTGTTTCTATCAAAAAAACAAAAAAACAAAAAAATAATCCTTGTTTTCTCACCTCCCCTCGACTAGTTTAGACCAGTTTACAGGCATTGCTGTATTCTGGGCTGTAGTGTAGTTCCTGTGTTGTCCATTACCTTACTTGGATAGAAGGAAGTTTTTTTGCTCACCAGTGGGAGTGGGGAGCCTTGAGCAGCCTACCTGTCCCTGTAGGAAGTGACCTCAGCACAAGAGCTGTAGTAATTGGTTGTTTTGGACCATTTCTAGCTCTTTTGTAATTCCCTATTTAAAATCTGCCTCTGGGTGTTTTTTTCTGGCTATACTGCTCAGACAAGCTCCTTGTGGTCCTGCAGAGTGGTCCTAGCTACAGAGAACTCAGAAAAGTGACTATTTTCTGTATTTAAGTATATTTGCTGTTTTTTTTTTTTACTTGGAATAGCTCCTGTAGCTTAACCTGAAGAAGCTTAAACTGTTTTTTAGCTGTTTGCTGCATTATTTTTAAAATCTGCACTTAAAGTTACTTTTTAGTCAAATTTGATCGAAAGTTTGTTTGTTTGTTTGTTTAATTTAACTGTTGAGGCTGCCCACTAAAGTGTGCTAGCCCGTGTAACTGATTTATCACTGTTTCTGCATTTTCTGTGTGTTTCTATCAAAAAACAAAAAAACAAAAAAATAATCCTTGTTTTCCCACCTCTCCTCGACTAGTTTAGACCAGTTTACAGGCATTGCTGTATTCTGGGCTGTGGTGTAGTTCCTGTGTTGTCCATTACCTTACTTGGATAGAAGGAAGTTTCTTTGCTCACCAGTGGGAGTGGGGAGCCTTGAGCAGCCTACCTGTCCCTGTAGGAAGTGACCTCAGCACAAGAAGCTGTAGTAATTGGTTGTTTTGGACCATTTCTAGCTCTTTTGTAGTTCACTGTTTAAAATCCGCGTTTGCACGGCTTTGTGCGGTTGTGCACATAGCACAGCGAAGGTTAAACAAGGTTAAACTTCTTCTGGCTCCGCCAAGTCTGCTCTACAAATTTTCCCTTAAGGAAGCTCTACTCTTAGTATAATCAGACTACTCGCTATACTATAAGCCTAGCACTTGTTCTCAAAACTTCTCTACTAAGTAAGCACTCTCGTACTAAGTAAAGCACTACATCCACCTACCACCCCTGTGAATATCCACTTCCCTTAAAGGCACAGCACTCCCTTGAACTGTTCTAGCATGTCGAGTGGTAGATTACTGGTGCCCTCTCCAGTTCAGCTGGTTAATCTGGGTATCTTGAGACAATGCTACAATTGTCTCATGTACACAGACAACCCCCTCCTCCTCCCAACAAACACAAATACATGTGAGAGATGCAACTATATAGCCAAACTGGAGGCTGAACTCTCTCAACTCAGGGCTGGCATGACCAGACAGGAGGAGATGGTAACCACACACACAACAAACCCAGTCCCACATAGAACTACCACAACTGCAAACCAAACACATAATAACACAAAGACATACTCGGAGGCTCTAATAAAAAACTTACCAAAACAACAGAGGTTCCCAAAGCAGACATCCAAAAATCCACCACCTCAAAACAAAACACATGCAACACATACTTCAATAAATCAGTGTGTCAACCAATCACAGCCCGTAAGGCCAAACACCATGCCTGATACACTAGTAATAGGTGACTCTATAGTCAGACACACTGATGTTCCGCTTACCAGGCTGAACAACGAGAGGGTGACTGTGAGCTGCCTATCGGGAGCTAGGATCCGCCACATAACACACGCACTCAGGTCACTCCAAAGCAAGTACAAATATGACTCCATCATTGTCCATGCTGTCGTGAATGACCTGAGACGTATCTCCCTGGACTACATGAAAAGAGAAATAGAGGAGCTCTCCGATTATGTAGCCCAGGCTGGTATGACCCTGACCCTGAACAGCATCTTGCCCTCACCAAGAATGATACCACAATACAAAGACAAGATGATCAGCTTTAACAATTGGCTTAAGTACTGGTGTCATTCTAAGGGGATCCAATGTCTGTCTGCCTGGGATGACATGTTGGACAAGCCACTCTGCTTCACAAGGGATGGCTTACACCTGTCACCACTGGGCTTCCGGATATTGGCTAAGGCTCTTGCCACCCCCATAGTGCCTTTTTAGGCAAGGCTCAAAAGACAAACCCACCTCCTTAGAAAACAAAAATGAAAAAAAACTAAGGGTAATGCTGCTCAACGCCAGAAGTCTAAATCTCAAGCTGCAGGCACTCGATGCACTCCTCAGCATGGAGAACATCGACATCTGTGCAGTAACTGAAACCTGGTTCAAGGCTCCTGAGAGCACCCCAGCGCTACCAGGCTATACCTCGTATCATGCTTTTCAGCCCCAAAACCCAGGCCGAACCACAAAGGGAGGGGGAGTGTCCATATTCATCAAGGACACCCACACCTCCAGGTTAGTAGCAACACATGAAGCATCAGAGACCATACAGGTGCAACTAACCATAGGCAAAACTGCATGTTACAGACCACCCTCCCAATCTCTGGAACCCCACTCAGCCTTCCTAAAGACATTGGAGGATATAAATGTATCACAAAATACCATCATACTGGGAGACTTCAATTACCCAAACATAGATTGGGTACATTATTCTAGCCCTAACACCCTAGCCCAAAGGTTCCTGGAATTCATAAATTCAAATGCACTGGAACAACTAGTCACCTCTCCCACTAGGGGAGATAATATACTAGACCTGATCATCACAAACATGGGGACAAAATGCTCCACACCGGAGGTATACCCCTCACTAGTGAGATATGACCACAAACTAATCACCCTGGATATACATATCCCACCTCCACCCCAGCACAAAAGACCACAGTGAAAAACTTCTCAAAAGCAGACTTCACTCTTCTTAAGACTGAGATAGTATCCTTTAAGCCCACTGGGCCAGTGGATACCACATCCCACAATGCCGAATCCTTCACAAATGCTTTCTATGGACATCTCCAAGAATGCATGGATCATGCAATCCCAAATAAATCCAAGTCCCTCTCCACCAAAGGCAAGCATCCTCTCTGGGGGACCTCAGCCATTAACAAATTGTATAACAAAAGAAGGAAGCTGCTGCACGTCAGAGCAAAATCCCATAAAGGAAAGACATCTCTGATCAACATTAGAAGAAAACTACGTTCTCTCATAAAAACATCCAAGGCCAACTTTGAGAGAAAAATCACTAAGGACACTAAAGATAACCACAAAGCCTTCTTCAGCTATGTTAGAAACCTGGGCGGAAACCCTCAGATATGCTCAGAGTTAGTTCACAACAACAAAAAATACACTGAACCCACAGATATTGCCAACATTCTGGCTGACAGGTTCAGTGCAAATTTCTCCCCTCCCTCATCCCCAAAAAAATAAATACTTATCCCAGCTGAATGTAATCTCCCTGTCATCTCAGATGTCCAAGTGAGAACCGCCCTCAACAAAGCTAAAAACACAACATCAATGGGGCCTGACGGTATCCCGGGTTGCCTGCTACATGAACTCCAAGAGGAGCTAAACCCGCACATAAAAATGCTACTTAACCTTAGCCTTACTACAGGATATGTACCTGAACACTGGCGTACAGCAACAGTGGTCCCACTCCACAAAGGGGGTACCTCTACAGACCCTGGGAACTACCGCCCCATAAGCTTAACCAGCCTGGTCTGCAAAGCTATGGAAAGAATCATTATGGAACTCATAAACAGAGACATAGGGGACCTACAGACACTTGACCCCACCCAGTTCAGCTTTGTAAAGGGCAGATCCTGCCTTTTGAACCTGGTTGACTTTTTTGAGACAGTCACTAGAGCCATTGATGAGGGCAAAGCAGTCCATACAGCCTACCTGGACTTGGCTAAGGCCTTCGACACAATACCCCACTCAGGCATCATAGATAAGCTCAACAGCTTAAACGTAAACCCTTATGTCACTAGATGGGTTGCAAACTGGCTAAAGGACAGAACCCATAAAGTTAAAATTGCTGGAGCAATGTCAGACTCAAAGCCAGTCACAAGTGGTGTCCTACAGGGATCTGTCCTGGGTCCCCTCTTGTTCGGCATTTATTTCTCAGATGTTAAAGCAAACATGGGAGGGCTGTGGCTGACAAAGTTCGCAGATGACTGCAAACTAGGCACCATAGTCGATACACCAGTGGACACATGCATCCTACAAAAAGGCCTCACAGAAACGAACAACTGGTGCTGGAGTCACGGCCTTAAACTAAATGCCAAAAAATGTATAGTCATCCCCTTTGGGAAAAACAAAGTACCCACAAATTATCACATAGACAGCAACCCACTGAGTATGGAAGAAGTAATCAGAGACCTAGGGACCCAAGTCGACAGTGACCTCTCATTTGACACCCATGTTGCCAAAGTGGTTAGAAAAACATTCTACCTTGCACACCTCATCATGAAGAGATTCACATCCAGATGGATGTCATTGTACCCCTATACTCCTCCCTCATCAAACCCATGATTGAGTACAATGCCCCATTTGGTATGTACCTCACCTGGCATTTGCAACAGCTGGAGAGGCCACAAAAGTACCTCACCAAGAGGATCAAGGGTCTCCAACATATGTCTTATTCTGCCAGAGTAAAGAAACTTCAGCTGTATTCAGTAGCATACTGCCTGCTCAGAGGTGATCTCTGCCTGACGTACAAGGCCATGTCCAATCAGGATCTGATGGACATGCTCCATCTCAAAAAATCCAAATCCATCAGGACCACGAGAGCTAAAGACTTAAACCTCGGCACAAGTATGAATAGGACATGCTGGAGGGATAGATTCATAACCCAGAGGCTTCCCATGCTTTGGAACAAGATCCCGGTTCGTGTTAGGCAGAGCCCCTCACTGACTCTCTTCAAGAGAAATCTTGATGAGTGGATGGGAGATCGTAAGTTTACCCCAGGGGTCAAATCTGTGTCACTGCTAGACAGGGGCACAGTAAATTAATTCTATTATATAAGGGAACCTTCATTGTGTCACTACTAGACAGAGGCACAGTATTCTAAATTTATTCTGTACATTTTTGTACCATTTCATGGGGTGGCAAAAGCCACATAACTATGGCTAGGCTTACAAATGCCCCAGGGCAGATAGCCTAGTACTAAACTATGAAACTATGAAACTATGAAAATGTATTTACTCCCTCTAGTGATTCTTTTGTAAAATGACATATTTAATGTGAATGAACAAAAACAATTTTCTCTTACAAAGCTTTACAGCTCTCAGTTTTAGCAAGGGGTAGTAAAGTAGTAAGTAGTCAAATGGTGAGTGCATTTCTTTTTGCCAGTCCCAAGCCCGGATAAATGGGGAGGGTTGCGTCAGGAAGGGCATCCGGTATAAATCTTCACCAAATCATTCATGCGGACAGCAGTAAATATTTACATGGGTTTAATTTGATATGGTGATAAAATATCAAAAGCGGAAGATGTACATTTCCCTCCAGGACAGAATCAGAAAAGTTTTATGAGCTAAAAGTAAGAAAAGTTCCCTCCAAAAATATTTCTCCTATTTCTAGAGAGGTGCAGCTGATGGATATATAATTTCATAGGTAAATACTAGGCTGTTAGTCTGCAGACCCTTACAAAGCTAAATAATAACCAGAGGTCAGAATGAAGCCCTGCACCTTGTATCTGTAAGGTAAAGGCCTTAACTCCCCCCTGGCCCCTGTGGCAGAGAAGAAGAAAGGCTTAGAAGATGGCTCCCATACAAAATCTCCAGATGGGAAAATGTTTACTTAGTACAGAAAAACAATACATGCCAGAAGAAGCAAGCATACCACAGCAAAAATAACTAACACCTGGAGAAATGGAGAAGAGATCTGTGTATTATTCTACCAAAATATATTAGGAACCTGATGGTTCCAGAGGTGATGAGGCAAGCAGATTGAGAAATAATAAGTAATCAAGGTCCAGGAATGGTGATTATAGTAATATGTTTATACCTCAGGACAAGGGAGTAAACAAGCATGTGGCAAGAGGCAACTAAAGTGGGAGAAAAAAGAAGTGAGCTAGAAGCATTGAAGAACGAATGAGTGGTGGCTGTAGTGTGATGAATGCACATATCTGTTGGAAGATATTTAGTTTCTTCTAAGTGCATAGAGCAGCAAAGATGGAGGGCTTGCTGCTAAAGAAAGTGGATGACTGGCTATACCAATGGCTGTTGCACTGATTCAGGAAAATATTTGGAACCAGAATGTATGAACATGGAGAGAGTTTTGCTGTCATGGAAGAAAGGTAACTTTTTCTGTTCAGTTAATTTTTTATGTAAGGACATAGGCCTTAAGAAGGAATGAAATGTGGCCTCGTTAATCCTCTATCATGTTCTTAAAAACTGTTCATGTCTACTACATGACACTATTATCTAGGGTAAAATACTAAGGGATATGATGTTCATGTATGAAGGGCCATTCAAGTTTGCATGTCCATATGTCTGAAGTTGTATGATGTTATGTACATAGTAATTTACACTGTCTATTTACTTTTATTTAAACACTTCTGTATTTCTGCTTGTTCATGTCAACTGACTCTCAATAGAAGGGCAGAATAACTATTTTACAGAACATTTTGCTTTTAGATGGCAAAATCACAGCTGACATGCATTTCCAGCATAGGTATCGGTGAGGGGGAAGGACTAATCACAGGAAAGATTTTGAGTATATAGATTACAGAATGTATATATATATATATATATATATATATATATATATATATATATATATATATATATATGTACCTTCATTGAAGGTTGTGCGTCAGGACTGGCAAGGCAACTCGGCACTTAAAAATCTTCTGCCAATCATTAGCAGACGGGAGTTCCACTGTGGCGACCCCTAACTGGGAAACCGTATGTTCGAAGTTTTAAAACTTCAAAATTTTAAACAGGGATTGGAATACAGTGCGGACCAGGAGATTTCCCTTGTCCTCACTGTAGTGCAGTCTCGGAGTTGGTATATTTAAGTTGAGGGGGGTGTGGGGGTGCAGCGGAGCTTGCCCTCCTGTTATACACAGTTTATTTTTTGTTTGTGTTTTGCAGGTCTGCTGCACATTTTTGAACATTCAAATATTCGATTATATGGTCTCGGCCATATGGAATTCGAACATTTGTACGTTCGATCATGTGAAGTAGACCCATATATATATATATATATATATATATATATATATATATATGGGTCCCATTCTAATGACCAAAACGCCGATTCCCCGACGCGGAAATCACCGACGCCAGATGACCGACAGGTAAGTATACCGACAGGGTGATTCGCCGACAGTGGAAAGACCGACAAGGGAAATGTGCGATCGCGACCCGGTAAGTGTGCGACAGTGACGGAGGTAGGAGTGGTCAGGTAA
This sequence comes from Protopterus annectens, assembly GCF_019279795.1. NCBI lineage: Eukaryota > Metazoa > Chordata > Ceratodontiformes > Protopteridae > Protopterus > Protopterus annectens. Next base: position 594,657,989 of record NC_056735.1, on the reverse strand, counting down.
GTGAGTCAGGGTTAGGGTGCAGGTAGGTGAAGTGTGCGTTAGTGTCGGAGCTTGGACTAGGGGTGTGTAAGTGAGTTAATGTTAGGGTGCAGGTAGGTGATGTGTGCGTTAGTGTCGGAGCTTGGACTAGGGGTGTGTAAGTGAGTTAGGGTTAGGGTGCAGGTAGGTGATGTGTGCGTTAGTGTCGGAGCTTGGGCTAGGGGTGTGTACGTGAGTTAGGGTTAGGGTGCAGGTAGGTGAAGTGTGTGATAGTGTCGGACCTTAGGGTTAGGGTTTGGGTCAGGGCTAGTGTGTATGGTATGTAGTGTCGCGTGTTGTTTACGTTCCGTGTGTCGGTGTTTTGCTGTTCGGTGTTTTGCGTTGTCGGGTTTGTGTCGGGTTTGTGTGTTGTCGGTTATTTGGCGTCGGTGAGTTTTGTGTCGGGGAATCGTCATGTCGGTATTTAGAAGTAGACCCATATATATATATATATATATATATATATATATATATATATATATAGATAGATATATAGATAGATAGATAGATATATATATATATAGATATATGCACACATCCATCATCAACCCCTTTTCTCATTTTGCACACTGGGTCAGGGTGTCACTTCAGCAGTGACAATCATCTCAAGCCAAGCTGGGTGACTAGCCCTGCCATGGTAGTTCATTTGTACCACTCACTCACACATACACTCTCACTTACAGCCAATTAATCATGTCCAATCCACCTACTACATGCCTTTGGAGTGTGGGAAAAGAACAGAACACACAGATGAAACCCATGTGACTGCTGGGAGGATGTGCAGACTCCAAAAGGAAGACACCCTAGCCAAGAATCAAACTGGAGAACCTCTTGCTGTGAGGCGAAAACTCGTGAGTTCTTGGTTGTTCTGGTGGATCATACTTTTGTCACTTGAAAGTAGATCCATATATATGGAGATGGAGGCAGATAGGTGTGTTGTGAATCTGCCCCTTGATTTTCTAATTTTTTTCCATGCATGCTTTGCATATTGAGAAAAAAAAATATGAAGGACAATTTCTCAACATGATATTAAATTATAGTCTGGAAATCCTTACCTGAAAGTTGTCATGAATATATGCATTCCACATTGCAGTGTTAACCTTATCTCGAGATGATTGTCACTGCTGAAGTGACAGCCTGAATCTGCTCCTTGATTTTCTACTTTTTTTTCCTTTTTTTGCATGCTTTGCATTATTGAGAAGAAAAAAAATGAAGGACAATTTCTCTACACAATATTAAATTATAGTCTTGAAATCCTTACCTGAAAGTTGTCATGATTATATGCATTGTGTGATGCCTTTTATGTTTTACATTACATAATTTGCATACACAATTTGTTGCCTATAGTATGTTGTAGTTGTTGTATCTTTCGGCATTTCCCGGTTAGTGGTCGCCACAGCGGAACTCCAGTCCGCTAATGATTGGCAGTAGATTTTTACGTACAGAGTAGCCAGCCCTGACGTACAACCTTCAATGAAGGTACGCCCATTCACGCATGTCTCCACACGGAAGATGCTTTAGCAGAGAATCGAACAGGACAACGTCTTTTTGTGAGGCAACAACGCTACCGCAGCACCACCACTGCGGTGTTGCCTCTAGTATAAATACATGAAATGGAATATTTGGAAGATAATGGTGTTTACGTAGGGTGGGTGGTTGAATAAGTTTTGTGGTGCATGTGTTTTTGTGCGTACACCATTGTAATTCTGGAGCAAGAGTTTCATGAACAGAGATATTCAGGTGTTGTATGGGAAGCAATAGGGACCTAGCACCAGAGATGGTGTCTATTTAAAGTAGTTCACATGACTAGTTTGCAAGTGGGGAGAGGGGAGTCTTTGTATCCTTGGGTATCCAGGTGCCATTGGGACTATTTAAGTGGTGCAACTTGAGTTTATAAATGAAGGAAGCATGTCAATGACTGCAGGTAACATCATGGAGGTAAAACAGCCACACCAAAAGGGATAAAAATGACTGAAAAGATGAGGATGGAAATTGCAGTGTTGCAGGAAACAAAGATTAAGATGGTAGAAGCTACTGAGCTGAGTAAGAAATAGTAAAAGAGGGTGAAGGGATTGAGCAGCCCTGGATAAGACAAACAAGAAATAACTATTTTATTGCAAGAGGAGTAGGTGGAAAGAGTATTGTATATGAAGTGATGCAAGAGGAATATGAATGATATGATGAGGATTGAGAAGTATAGTGCAGTGTTCAGTTTATGGGTTGAATTAAAATGCCGGTGAATCTTGTAAGTTTTTGTGCTGGGGGAAAAGTGCCAGGAGCAAGAATGGAAAAAAATGATTAAGGCTTACTTCAGTGTTGTCCTAGATTTTTCAAAGGGTAGTCTTTCATAAGACATAATGCTATAGGTAGTGTCAGGAATTTGTAGGAAAAGGAATGGAAGAAGGAGGGCTTGTGGACATAAAGATGGAAGTGAGGCTGAGAGAAGATGTCTTTATATTTAATAGAGATGACAGAGTTTGAGCTCTCAGAATAAAAGGAATGCTAGTGTGATATGGGTATGAAGCAAATGTTTAAGCTGTGAGGATGGAGGAGGAAAAGTGTTTTGGATCAAGTCACACATCAGTGATGGACCAGAGGCTTGGAAAAGATCATATACAGGGGTGGAATGTTTGGGAATGAAGAAGAAAAGAACAATATACATGGCTTTAGGGGACTGATAGAGGAAATAATTAGAAAGAGCTGTGTAATGGTCATGTTAGTAGTAGAATTTCTTGGGATGCCTTGAAAGTGAGAAGTAGGTGGCAAATTATAGAAGGAAAGAAAATCCATGTATGGAATGGGAGAGAGACCTTTTGAATCTGAAAACAAGCTGTCTCAAAACTATGGCTAGCCAAAATATGCTAGAAATAATGTAAAAAAATCAACATGGCAGAGGAGAGGGAGACTGAGAAAGAGAAGAGCTCAAGGATCATAGAAATAGGTAGGGGGATGAGTCAAAGATGCTTCTCATCCCCATGCATTTGTGTTGCTATTCATGGAAATTCTGGCTAGATAAGTGTAGGTCTATTGACAAGAGAGCAAGGATGTGGTAATGAAAACATTTATTTAATCTTTTTGCAGGTAAGTTCTTTCAAAAGACCTGCAAATCTTTTAAAAGTTTATAGTTAAGTCTTGGTTTAAATATCATCAAATGAACTCAGCTGACATAATGTAAACACAGTTGTAGAGAGTGGAGCTAAATATTTCGGATTGAACGCATTACCAGGAAAGTAAAAGATGCTTTTTATTTCTAATTAGAAGGCATTAGTCAAAAAGGTTGAAATGCTTTAAGCAAATGGATGAGTAATGATGTAAACTTGGGCCATATAGCAGTAGTACAAATGAAAATTATTATCTCTATATTTGTATCAGATAATGTATCTTTTGGTGGGTCCAAAGCATTTAGTGGGTGTAAAAGAAAAATAGGCATGTGACTGTTATTTTTGGAGGAGAAAGGAATCACAGATTATGAGTGGCAGAATGTAGGGGGGAGACATGTGGAAGGGTGGGGTCATCCAGACTATGTGCATTAAATTGCAGCTGCTAATAGGAAATGATTGATGCATACTGTGAGGATAGGAGGTACTGCCAGCCATGCCAGGAGAGATAGGGCAGTGGATGTGTAACATATGCCAGCACAGCTAGCTGGGATTTAATAAAGAATTATATGTTATTTAAGCATAAAACTGATTTATGCAGATACTTGTTTTGAAAATGTATTTGTAAAGTCGCTTGTGTTAAAAATGTATCAACAAAGTGCCCTGCTGGAAAGAAAATAAATGTACATGAATTATGGTAACTGCTTAAGTGTATATTTTATAACAAAGGATACTGGAAGAAAAGAGGTTAAGCTCAGTTCCAGCTAACTTTCGAAAACAACTGAAATTAAATTAGGGTATAACAATTGTATCTTATAGTTCTGGTTGCAGCCAGAGACAAAATGTCAGGGAAACCATGTATTAGGCATCCTTTTTTATTGTCTCTAGCAGGGAGCTAAATGCTACTCCAGAATTGTAGATGTTTGAAATTGTTTTGTGACTTCCAGGACCTGCAGCAGATCTGAGCAAAGCTCTATCTGTATGTTTGATAGCACATACATAGGTGCTAAAATCCCAGCAGCTTCTAGTGTTGGTGATAGTGTGATAAACAGAGTCAGATGGCCATATGTGAAGTCATCCTCTAAGCAATCACAGAAATAATATTTAGGTATTATGTTGAGAAGTCTCTCAGTCAGACTAAGCAGTCTGTTTATTTGAACCTGACATAGAAAGATCCCTCACCTACTTCATCTTGCCTTATTCTAGTAAGTGAACCAGGGAACATTAACTCCTTAGATTAGTCAGGAAAATATAGTGCAAATTAGTTGAGTATTGTTTTTCTGTAAGTGTGTGAATCTTTCCAGCTGTGTTATTTTTAATATTTCTTGTGACTGCAACTCTGGTGTTTACTGTAAATAGATATTTAGTATTTTCATGTCCTTTTATTATTTATTATTAAATATATTTAAACCTTTCATTGTGGCTGGTCCTTTTAGAAAATATTTAAGCTTTGAGAGTATTTACATGCATGTATTTGGTAATAACTGTGGCCACTCTTGAAAGCCTGACTGTTTGGTCAACATTACCATTTGTATTAATATTAACTGTACTCAGTATAATTGGATACCCTTTTAGGAGCCTCATTGTAACTGACTGATGGTAGCAAATCTAACTTTAAAGTCTGGGTAAAGTTGGTATACAAAGTAATCTGTGCCAACTTTTCCCGTGTGTGTGTGTGTGTGTGTGTGTGTGTGTGTGTGTGTGTGTGTGTGTGTGTGTGTGTGTGTGTGTGTGTGTGTCAGCTGATTGGTGCAGGGAAATGAAGTACTGGTCTCACAGAGAGAGCACTGAAGGACTTGGCTTGGACACTCTGCTGAGGAATTAACACAATAGCTGTGCCAGTGGGGGAGCCTTACTGGGGCCCTGGGGAGAGACAGGGAGATAATCCCAGACCCTGGGCTGAGTGTGTTCCCTGTGGGCTCTTAAGGGAAATCATGCTTGATGCAGAGAGGTCTGCATCTGGAAATATTGAGAGTATCCATTGTATTCTAAGTGAATGTCCCTTTCCAGTGTCAGTGATGAGGATTTCCGCTCCATGATTACGGGCCCAGAGTGGGGATGTCACACATATGCATAGCAAGGAGGAGTGAGGTGGTTGAGGAAAGCAATCTGAGGGAGAAGAGTAGATCTGGCACTGGAAACACATGAAGAAGGAGACTACTAAACAAGCACATGTGTTAGGTAATTTGTACTGGATAACAAATGAAGGGGGAGACCTTGTAGTCAAACAAAGAGATTAGACAGAAAAGAAATGTCCTGCTGGGGAGAAGGTTAAAGAAAAAACGTGACTCCAGAGGATGTTCAATGTGATTATAGCTTCAAAGTGGGTGACTATAGAGTCAGGGACTTCAAAATGTAGCAATTTGACTTTAACTTTGATATAAGGTAGGTAGAATACCTAAGCATTAGACAACTAAACAAGGCAGTGGAAGGATGGCTTTACAAGAGGATGTAAGAAAATGAAAAGGGGATGTGAAGACTAAAATATCCCATTGACTGATAGATGGAAAAGAGGAAAGGAAGATTGGTTAGTATGTATTGAGTCCTAAAGAGGCGATACAGCTGGGTAAATCAGATTGGTTTGCAGGAGATATGGAATATCAAGGATGAGAAGTTAACAGTTGTTAGGGGATGAATTTTGGCAAGAAAGATTGGAAGTACGCGGAAACGTAAAAGAGTGATAACAGTGTGATTACATAAATGGGAAGATTATGTGGATGGTTCAAAATCCCAGTAAATATTAAAACAGAAAACTTAATGCAGGCTGATAGCCGTTAAAGATGTGATGAGAAGAGTACAGTTGATGTGAGTTATTGCTGCAAGCATTTTATTATGTGCTGAAACTCTGGTGTTTTTATCTTTAGTAGAGTTGGTCAAATTATGTAATGGTTGAAGTTCCTTATATCACCAGTTCATTACTGTGATTTTCTTCATATTTGTGTGACCCTGTAGGGGAGGAGGGTTTGGCTCCCATATATCTGTTGCTTTTTGTTTTTCTTTTTGTAATCTCAAATGTAACCTATTTGCTTGCATTTATTACTTTTTCCATTGATTTTAATTGAGATTAATGGTAATTTCTGTTGAGTTTGTTCAATGTTTTGTATTTTTCTCACACTCGCCAGTGATTATTATTATAAACTCATATTCATATATATATATATATATATATATATATATATATATATATATGTGTGTGTGTGTGTGTGTGTGTGTGTGTGTGTGTGTGTGTGTGTGTGTAAATGTGTGCGTGTATATATATATATATATATATATATATATATATATATCTATATATATACATACATATATTTATGGTTTACCTTTACATTGTTGAAAATCAAATTAACGATCTTCCTGTTGTGCGAACCAAAAGAACGAATTATGTATGTCAAATGTCACCAGAGTCAAATCGAAAAGCAGATTTGCTGATTTTCGATCTACAATGTCGAACACACAATGTAATGCAGGGGGCAAACCCCCCTGCACCCCCCCACCCCCTACTTTAATATACTAACTCTGAGATCACACTACAGTGGAGAAAGAGTCCATTTCCTGATCTCCACTATAGTGCAATCTGCACCAAAATTGCTAAATCTGCAATGAGCAAATGTCACTGTGCATTCGCTCATTGCACATTCAAAGCATTTTTTTTTTCGGAATCTTAAAAAAGTCCTTTCAACCTTTTGGCATTCTAACATGTGCAGAACGCACATATAAAGATAACCCATATGTATATGTATATATATATATATATATATATATATATATATATATATATATATGGATTTGCTTTATTAGAGCAAATTAACTGAACACCAAAACTGATATAACCGAAACAACAAAATCAAAATTTCAAAACAGCAAAAATGTAAAAGAACAAAAACTGTAAAGTTGAAAAATGTGTAATTCTTCCTTTATTTTGGTGTTACTAAGTATAACCATTGTCACTTTACTAGTGTGATGTACGTACAAGCAAAACATTATGCTGGATATTATGTATCATGTACTCAGCACTCTCAGCACTGTTTACAATACAAAGAAGTTTGAAAAAAAAAGCAATACTTGTGTAGGAAGGATGTATGCTTTATTTGGAAAGCAGATGTAAAGCTCTTAAACATTACACATGTAAGTTTAAATGTATTCATAAATTTAAAGGTAAAGCAGTAATGGTGTGACTGTTTTATGGAGCCGTAATCAAATCAAATATTTGTTACATTGTAAAAGTAATTATGTTTCAATGAAATTCAATAAAGGTATATCACCAGTTTTGTACATGTAAAATGAATAGTGCTATGTGTTCAAATAAACAATTTAACGATTAAATGGTGCCTTATGACATAGGGTGTTGGGTTGTGAACAAAGCTACACTTAAAGCATATACAATTTGAACTTCTATATCACATTTTTGTCAGCTGTATGATAACAAAATATCTAATGCCTTCAGTTTAAAATGTATCTCTCTTTCAGTGTTTCTTTTTACAGGAGTAAAGAAGCTGCAGAAGATTTCTGTTTATCTACCTCTTCTGATAGTACATATTAAGTGTAAAACATTGTTGCATGAAATCATGCAGATGATCAGAAACAGAATGCAACAAAGCCCTATTAGCCTGACCATTATAGAACTATATGTACTGCAGATGATGGCACTTATGCATGATTGTATGTTAGAAGCATTACATATGGCAACCTGGGTGAAAATGCTTCATGCATTGCTTTCAAGGTAATTTTAGCTAAATTTAACTTCACTATCACTGATATAATTTTCTTGTGGGTTCCATTGTATGCATAATGTTTTTTCTATTCCATAAATGATTACTCCCTTTCTTCCATTTATCTCTCAGTTTGCCATACTCTGTCATAAATTTTGCTATAGTCATTCTAATGATCATTAATATCCAACACATTTCATATTACACAACAATAACGGAAACATTACTGGTGCCAAAGCCATGGCCTAAAGCCCAATGCCAAAAAATGCATTATAATGCCCTTTAGGACATTGTCAACACACATTAATTTAAGAGTTGACTCAGCAATAAGGATCTGGGAACATATATAGAGACCAATCTGGCCTTTGACCAGCAAATAGCTAAGAAAACAAGAAATTAATTCTATGTCACCCAACTTATACATAAGGGTATGACATCCACATCCAAGGAAGTTATAGTACCACTGCTGTTCCTTATCAGAACTATCATTGAATACAATGTCTCCTTTGGCATGTATCTAACCAGACACTTGCAACATTTAAAAAAACACAAAGGTTTCTTACCAGTAGAATTCAGGTCTCGAATACCCTGTTCTACAATGATTGCCTAAAGGGTCTGTCTCTGTATTCAGTCTCCTAAAGGCTGCTAAAAGGGAATCTTTGCCAGGCTTACAGGGTTTCCTCAGACCCAGCCCTGATGGATCTGTTGCACATGTGCACAACAAACAGCACCAGAAACACTAGATCCAGGAATCTGAACTTCACTTGTGACATAAACAAAATTTGCTAGAGAGACAGGTATGTGTCACAAAGGATCCCTGCACTGTGGAATAGGCTCCCCATCCATGTAAAACAGATTTCATACCTGAACTTATTCAAATGAAACCTCTAAAATGGGATGGGAAATCATAACTTTCCTTCAGTCTGGTCCCCATGTCCCTTATGGACAGAGGACATCAATAAAAAAATTAGTATCCTAACACACCCCTTTGAATCCTTAGTTATATGATATTTGTAGATCTTCCACTGTTTCTTTTAATAAATATCTAGCAAATGAAATGTACCTGTTAGCTTTGCGCAATCATCAGCTTGCATCTATGTGTTCACTGTCCAATAAGCAACCATAATCAAGCTGCACTGATCATCTGCTTCAGAAATGTCCATTACATCTCTCCCTTGTATAATAAATATGACTTTCATCTAGGACTTAAATATGCATATTTTTAAATGATAAACAGGTCAAGCAAATTGCAAATTACTGTATGGTTGCTTCAGTGTCTTAACTTACAAATGCAATTCAGAAACATTAAAATCTTTGTAAATATCTGAAATAAATATACACAATGGATGAGAGGAAAACTGTGCATACAGCTTACCTTGACCTGGCTCGGGTGTTCAGTACAATAACCCACTAGGGTGTAGTTGACAAACTCACTGAACTAGGCATAAACCCCACCATAACTGATGGGATTGCCAGCTGGCTCATACACAGGGCCCAGGAAGTCAGCAAAGGTGAGACCACCTCCACTAAGAGACAGGGATCCATGCTAGGACTATTCCTATTTGGCATCTACATCTTGGAGGTAAAAGTTAATATCAAGGGCCTTTGGCTGACAAAGTAGACAGATGACTGCAAATTGGGAGCTATCATAGACTCCTCCAATGAAACAAATATTTTACAAGAGATTCTACCATAGAAAATGACTGGTGCCAAAATCATGAATTAAAACTCAGTTCCAAGAAATGCATTATAGTGGCTTTTGGAAAAAGGCACCTAATCTAATTACTCCATCTATAAAAGACTTCTAAGACCTGACCTAATAGTCAGGGATCTGGAAACATATGTAGACAATAATCTGGCCTTTGACCAACATGTGGCCAAGGTAGTAAGAAAATCATTTGATGTTGCCCAACTTATTAGTAAAGGAACATGACATCCAGGTCCAAATAAGACAAATGACATTTTATTTCACCCTTATCAGCCCCATCATGGAGTATAATGTTACCTTCGGCGACAGTTGAAATGTCTGCAAAGGTTCCTTACCAGGAAAATCAGGGTATAATAAACACGTTGTCCTATATGGATCACCTTAAATCCCTGTCACTGTTCTTGGTCTCCTACAGGTTACTGAGAGGAAATATATGCCTTAAATACAAGGCGTGTTCAGATCCAGCTCTGATGGACCTTTGCACATTCACAAAATAACCAGCATCAGATCCACTTGATCCAAGGATTTACATTTTGCTTGTGACATAAGTAGGACATTTAGTTAAGACAGATATGTGTCTCAGAAGATCCCCATGCTCTGGAACAGGCTCCCCATCCAAAAAAAGTAGAGTCCATAGTTAACCCTGTTTAAGAGCAATCTTGATGAATGGATGGAAATTGATAATTCACCCCAGGTCTGGCCACCATATCTCTGATAGACAGAGGTAGACAGTAGTCCAAACTAACAAAACCCCCACATGCAAAACCTTTACAAACTTCCAGACTAACATATTCCTAAGTAATAAATGAACATGATACATAAGGACAAAAGTGGATTGGGTTGTGTGGCTAGGCTTATAAAGGGTGTAGTGGTCATTAGCCAAGCATATACCTATAACCCTATGAACGTAAATAAATAAATAAAAAATCAAATAAACAAAGAATCAAAACCCTCCCAGGATGTAGATCTATGTCTACATCCATGCCTAAATATATATATATATATATATATATATATATATATATATATATATATATATATATATATATATATATATATATATATATATATATATATGTATATATATATATGTATCTCTCTCTCTCTCTCTATATATATATATATATATATATATATATATATATATATATATATATATATATATATCTATACTTATCTACTGTATATCCATGTACTGTATATATCAGTTTCAAGCTGTTATACCTAATCTGCCAGAATCTCCATTCCTCTCTATGTGCACTCCAGAAGAACTCAGACAAAAGCAAAGATGAAAAGCACATCGGAAGATACAACCTTGTGAGCTCACTGTTCTTTAAGATCCCTTTATTGCTGGGTTTAAATTATTAAGAAAGAAGAAACAGTAGGAGTTTTTATTCAAGCATTCTAGAATTAATAATTTGTAATGGGCATTTTGATGTTAATGTAAACAACTATATATTAATGGCTGTAAAATGTGCCAAGAATTTCAAAACTATGCTAAATTACTAAAACAGAAAATAATTATGAAGTTCAGTTTCTTAAGCAGAAATGATGTAATTTTCTAAAATATATTTTGAATTATCAGAAAGTATGTACACTTGAACATTTTTAAAGTTTTTATAAACACTTTCATGTAATACCTCTCATCATTTCACCTCAACCACACCTGCACATAAAGACCTGTACAGGTCTAGAATGGCACAAAGGTGCTAAACTACTATGCATTACTATCTACATACCACCAGCTGTCATTATTCTTCAGATTTTTTTTACAATGAATGAAATGTTTCTAAAACTCTCTATAAAGCAGGTTTTGATGCAAAATGTAATAAACCAATATATAGGCAGTGTCTTTGGTTACTTCCTTAATTACAATTGATCTCAGACTAGAGAGGACATGATCATCATCAGAAATACATAGCTGTTCTTCTTCAGGTGAACTGGGTACTGTTTTTGTGTTCCTAACATTATCATACTGCAGGGTATGGCCTTCTTTTTTATACTCATAATGTTATCTCCCTTACACACAATACACAGACCATTGCAGTGGTTGTAAACATCTTTTGCCACATTTGCAGCCATCCTTTTTCTGTATTTAACTTGCTTTGACTGTTGTAAAGGAGGAACTCAATATTAGGGCACAACGCAAACATCACCGCATACTTTCAGCTCAGTTCAGTCTTCATCTCTTCACCCAATTTGGACCTTCACAGCACTGGCCTTCACTGAACTTGGGTCATTAGTATAAAAAAAAATTAGAACCCCTCCCTCTAAGGGGGGGGGGGGGTTGGGAGATGGAATAATGATTAAGGTGTTTACTTAACAGATCCAAGCTACTGGGTTCAATTCTTATCCTTCAAGAAACTAACTCGGCTTAGAATAGCCATCAAGGGCAGCTATCTTAATACTTACCTGTGAACCAGATCTAATCACTGTGATCCATGTTTCATCAGGTCAGCATCGGTATCATTTTTCTATGTACAGTTTTTGCCTCTAGGGTGTACATTACCAGGGAATAGCAAAAGTTAGAGAAGCTTGAAGATTAGCATTGCAAACCATTGGTTGGTCAATTATCCCTATAATGTTCCTGCTTTTCACATATTATTATTTACTTTGCATTCGTCATTACAAATTAGTTTAACTCAGGCATACATCTAACTTTCTTAAGCAGATGTGGATTTTTATATTTTTAACTCAGGCACACATTTGGCTTTCTTAAACAGACCCGAATTTTAATTTTTGTTAATAGATTTTATGGACTGAACTTTGGAGTCAGTATCTCACAACTTGAAAATGTGGATTTACATTTGCTACAGACACACGTGAATTCTGTTGTACTTTACCATTTAATAATACAAAAAACTGCAAATTAAAATGGCTAGATCACATTAACAAGTGCAAAATTATTATTATTATTACATTTGACTTCATCTTACTACCAGTGCAAAAACTCTTCATACATTTTTATACATGACTGCTGCTTAGATAAGAAAGCTTTGCAGAAATGTCCATTTTTAACAAAGCTGATACTGAGTGAGGTGAACAAATGTCACTCTTTCTTGCACTTCACAGTGGTGATTTTCTATGGTAGTATACCACAGTCAGCATGAAGAAAAGCTAAGTTTTAGCTGCACAATGGCTCCTAAATGTTTTAGCTTACATTACATTGTGTTGACAATGCAACATTTGCCTTCAAGTAATACTGGATACTCTAGGGACTGCAGCAATAAATGCAGAAGATGCTGAAAAAATAGTATGTGCCATTGCAAAAATAACTCGTAAGGTATATCAAAGTACACCACCACTAATAATGTATACAGTGTAGCATACAGAAGGATGAGGAAAATGCAAGAGTGAAACAAACAAATTAAAATGTATGTTCTTACAATAGAAAGAGAAATCCCTACTTCTTGGCAGTAAATGTTGAGGTTATCTAGTAGTCATGCAGCACTGAAATGTATGTTAATCATGCTAGTAGCTGTGGAAAGGTAGAGCACAGCTTAATGAAACAATTAAAAGATATGCAAATGAGTGGAATAGGAGGGAAAGATTTTATTGCCTTCTTGGAATATTAAAAGAGGTTTATGTCAAGACATCATGCAGTCACGATCAGGAAACTAAAATTAACCTCTTCAAAATATATTTGCTTCATAAATACACCTTGGAAAAAAAAGATGGATAAAAAGAGAAAAAAAGGAAAGGTAATGCAGAAGTGAAGATACATTCAAGACAAATATTAAAACATGATGTATAAAGAGCTTGAAACAAGCTGAGGATATGGAAGGTTTCAAATGTATAAGCCTTGTGAAAAAGCTCAAGACATGGCCTATATGTGTAGATTTGCAGAATGATTTGTTAGGAAGTCATAATGTGAGATGGTCCCACTGGACTGAGACATCACCTTGAGGTTATTATCATGTTCAGCATCCTTGCAGCATCTGTAACATATGATAAATGGCTTGCATTCCAACAACAAAAGCACAGCACATCTGGTTCAGAAGCATTTGTATAACACAATAAAATGGCTCTGTGCAGAAAAGCAGTAAAGAGGGAGATACCTGAATGAACACTACTGAAACGCAGGCCAGAAAAAAACAATTAACATAATGATTAAGGTAAATCATCCATGCCCCTAGGCAATGGCAGTCTGAGCTTGTTGAAAACAAGCTGTTAGATAAGTTAATGTTTTATGAGAATTTAATGCTGATGTGGTATTACTGGATTATTTCATGTCATGAATGTTTTTATGTAAACCACCCACTGTATTTTATGAGTGCAAACCTGTAAACCATGCTGCTGTTGTTTGTTACTTAATTTCACTGTTTATGAAGAAAGCAAATGGCGCAGTAATAAAAATTTATCACATGCCCTACATGTTTTGCTTTAATAGACTGAACACAAAATAAAGATTAAAATAGCTTCAGATGCCCAAAAGCTGCTACTCTAGGCTGCAATGTTTTTCTAGCAGGTGGTAGGGTTAGTGAACTTTTTCAGTTCTGCAGATCTCCTAAAATTAAATATAACCCATTCCTCAGCATACAAACTCAGCTAAACCTTAATGTAATTTGATAGCTTGTATTTAAATAGATCACTGAATAATTATTATCTGTATGTATATAAATATATAAATAATCAGTGATTATTTATGTGTTTCCAGATCCAGCTAACAGAATGACTGACTTTAAAGCAATTTAAATCCTGCAAAAAGTATTTTTTCACAAATCATCCTATTACACAAACATTATAATATTGATACTAACTGAAAATCATGCTCTCAGCTACTGGATCATTTCTCCTGATTAAATTATAGCCGATCTCTGGATTTGTTGTCCTTGCAAATCGCACCAGCTACTTAATTTATGCACCTATCACCCATAATAGCACAGACCACATTGGTGGTGCATAATATGTACACATGCCATCATAGCTGCATGAGCACACTTTGTCACAGATGCCAAGGACTTATCACTGCTGCAGATAACACCACATATAACAGCGTGGCAACCCCTGAATAGCCAACCAGACACCTACAAACCACAATAAAGGCACAGGAAATGAATGAATGAACCTCCATCACTTGCACATGGGCAAAAAAGACACTGATGTAAGTTTTCAACAGCCACAAGCATGCACTCTAAAACACTTTCTTCCATATGCCAGGCAGCATAAAATAACCCACACACTGAACAGCTCCATCATCTGTGTGCATCAGTTGCAAAATAGATAAGCTATAAGTGTGTGCTGCATCGCTTCATGATTATAATGACAGCACAGCACAGTATTACTTGGAAAAGAGCAGCTCATAACGAGGGTTATTATATGTGTTACACACATGAAAACTTCAGAAGCACTTACAAAATAATCGATCCATATACTTTAAAACTATACTCTTGAAGTTGGAATATTACATAATGTGGATATCAACACATAATTCTACCTCAGTGTTATTACTTAAAGAAAACATTTACATATGAAATCCTCATCAGTTACCAATGTGCAGGTATGAGTACTACCAGTGCACAAAGAGCAAAGTGGAACTTACAAGTAGAGTGCCCCATGGCCATGAACATGTTGTGCCCTAGTCTACAACTGACAGTCAATGCACTTAGCAGTACACAGGAAAATAATATCATTCTGCATCAATGCTTGCAACATTACAGTTGTCATGCCAGGCCAACTTCATTCAAGGATGGGAGCATGATATGTGTTGGCCTGTGATGGAGTTCCCTGCTGAAATGTTGTTACTTGTAACATAAGCTGTTAGTAGGCCAAAAAAGACAGAAATTGCAGGAGAAGAGTGAATATCAAATACTTCCCAAACCTATATATACACACACACACACACACACACACACACACACACACACACACACACATACACAGACTCATGCACGCGCACATACCTATACATATATGTGTATATATATATATATATATATATATATATATATATATATACATATATATATATATATATATATATATATATATATATATATATATATATATACACATACACACACACAACACAAACATATATATGTGTATGTGTGTGTGTATATATATATATATATATATATATATATATATATATATATATATATATATATATACACACACACACACACACATATATATATTAACTTAGAGATCACCATACAACAGAGAAATGGGAATATTTAGAGAAATGGCTTTCTCAGACTTAGTATATGTAAGTCTCTTTTTTCAGCCATCCAGTGTCAGCAGACTCACTAAGCAGGCCCTGTGAAGGGCCATGCAGAAATCTGTTATATGGAATACAGTGCTAATAGAAACAATTAAAGGGAATATTACCTGACACCCTGTGCTGACATTCCAAGAAAAGGGACTTCCTTTAACATCATGTATATGTTTGAAGAAAACTGTTTTAGATCTGAAAAAAAAGGAAAACATGACATGTACTGTTAAAGCATGCTTTCAAGTCATACAGAACTAATTTTATATGGTGTTATATGTGTGTGTATATATATATATATATATATATATATATATATATATATATATATATAACATACAGAAATATATATATATATATATATATATATTGTGTGTGTGTGTGTGTGTGTGTGTGTGTATATATATATATATATATATATATATATATATATATATATATATATATATATATATATATATATATATCCCTGTACCCATATCCCCCCACAAAAGACTGAGAATTACAGCAAAATATAAATTGTCATGATTGAAATAATCAGTTTGTTTTAAATCTGGAATTCTGTAACATCACATTTTTAAACCATAGCATAACAAGCAAACTGATAAACCAAACCATCCTGGTTGTTAGTCAGCATCAAATGCCGACTGTGTCTGTCTCGCCCGTTCCATTCCAAAACTGAGTAGTATAATAACAGTGCCCCCTCAGTGAGGAGAGCACTGGCCATGTGGAACATTGCATACAGGCCACGCATACCTTCCTGGAGCTAATACAGACCCAGTAAAGGAGAAAAAGAAAAGGGGAAATAGACGGGAGAAGGCCATGCAGCAACAACACACCAGGCTTGTGAATTAAGGCAGTCTGTTTCCCCCTTCTTTCCTGGCATTACATAAATAAGAACTAAAAATACTGAAAATACTATTAAGGTAGATGACTGTTTAGAGATACTAAGGTTAGTTAGTGCTAAGCCTCTTAAAATCTCTCATAAAACTTATTTTAAGGTCAAGCAAAGTTTGTAAAAATAAGACTAAATCATAAATTAGAAGATTCCACTCCCATGTTTGAGAGATGGACACTATCATTTTGATACTAGATGGGATCTTTATCCACAAAGTTCCAAGGCTGAAAGCCAAAATGAGAAGCAGCTGAAGCAACCTGATGGTTTAAACTTTTACAAGCAGTCTCTAGGGTCACAGGCTTAAAAGCACCTCCCCAATGTTATCAGGGGATGATGGCAAACCAGGCAAATACCAAGCTGGGAAGACATTTTAGAATGGGTACTGGTTATGTAGAAATGTTGGCAATTAACATCAACTTGACGTTTTACCTAAATTATTTTAACCTAAATGTGCTATTACAGCATGAAATTTGCTTAAATCATTGACAATGTTCTATAAATACAGCAAAAGGTGGTTCCATAAATTATACCAAAACCTCTCTAGGTTACCTTCCAAAACTGAGGATCCAAACATAGAAGAGAACCTCCTTAGTGATCCTTTGATCTGCAGACTGCCTGAACCACAAATGAATGGCCCGTAATGAGAATATGCTGGATACATGGAGGAAAGTGAAACAGCAACAGTAGACATCATGTAAAACATACAAAACAAACAAAACTAATTATCTAATGTGCAATAAAAAGGCCCAACAGGACCATCTGCCAGCTTTGTTAATAACATCTACTGAATGGCGCTCAATAGCTACGTTGGTAGCTCAACCTGTTCAAGAAGAATGAGATGAATAACTATTACAAAGTAGGTCCTGATAAACTACAGCTTTATGTAAACTGCTGTCAAGGTCCCTGAGTATACCATTAGGAAAAACAAACAGCTCTGTTATCATATAATCTAAAGCCAAGGACAAACTAAAGGAACTGGGCATGAATCTGTAATCACCTGATGGCTTAAGCTTGTCTGATTATTTTTTTATCTAGAAATTTAAACTAATACACCATCATCAAAAATAGATACCTGGTTCATTTAATAATTCACTAATGCAAACTCTCCTACATACAACCAGTTGAACAAGGTTTCCCACAAAGCATAAATATGATAGTTGATTGAGACTGCATTTACTCCTACCAGTACAGATTTCAGTAGTAGTTTAACAATGGGGTTTCATAAATCAGTGACAGCTCCATTAAGTCTGCCACAGCCTGACAATAACCTATTGACCTAATGGTGTTTTGTGATGTCCTGAAGCCTAAAGTAGCTCGCAAGCAAAACATGGGCAAGGAAATGCAGCTTAGTAGATCTAAATGAATAGTTCTTAACCCAATGGGTCATTAAATAATGAACAATAAAGCAAAATAACTTTCTTCTATCTGCTATGGAAATGGTCTAATAAAAGCATCAAAAACCTTGATGGCCACACCATAAGCTTTCCAGGTGCTCAAGTGTCCATGCATTCCAACAAAAAAATGATGCTATTCTTGTACAATCATCCAGATGTCTGGTGGAATTGGAGTGGGTGAGTACACTGCATTTGGAGTCAATTAACAAAACCCTGGAGACTTACAGGTGAGAAAGACAGTTGTCTAGCATGTTGTGAGCCCCCATAAAATGTCTGGCAGTAAATGAAACAATAATATGCAAGCTGTGCAGCACCAATAACCGTAACAGACAATAAACTGAAATATACATAGGAGACTTCATGTTCAGGACTTGCACAACTGTCTGCCTTTCAGATTGAAAAATCACATTCCTGTTTTTTAAATCATCCTGACAAACCAAAAGGTTCTACCCAAATCTGCATAAGCTCAAGAATTTGTCAGCAGACCAGGAAGATGCAAAGGAACTGAAAAACAATGCCCTTCAAAATATGCCCCATGCCAAAACTGCCATCTGCATCTTAGAACTGTAATGAGTCAGTTGAGGTCAAATCCTCTTGTCAAAGGGACATACCATTGAAGCCTGACAAAAAAAAAAAATAGATGATAGGCACTTTTAATTTTAATCTCTTAGTGATTCTGACCCAATGACTTTTCTGGTGCCTATCATGTAACAAATTAGCCAAAGAACATGTGAACATTCTCTTGGAGGCTACTGTTTGACATGCAAAGTTTAAGAGACTCAAAAGTTCTGAAAGAGTGTATGTAAGAATTCTCTGATAGACATTCTTAAACAGTCTGACTTAGCTGAGTGCACTGTAAAGGAAGAAGAAGGCAAAATAAATTCAAGGACAAAGAATATTAGTGAATTGCCGTGACTATTGCACTGAGAACAGAAGTGGAGAAATCTACATGATGGCCAAGATCATTGCCTTGTGTCAAACCCACAATACAATTTAAACATTTTTTCTGATATATCTTATAATGGATGATTTAATTCCATAGACCAGTCGATCATAACCCCAAACACTGCTGTGTACGATGCTCCTCCCATTTCAGACCTCAGTCAACTGACTTGAGTTTTCTAAACTTTTGATTATACCAAAGATAACCCTCCTTTCAGGAAATTCATTGCCTGCATATTGAAGAAGGGTAGAGCTTGAGATGGATCCTTCCCAGTGATCACTACCATGAGATGTATAATCCAAATGCCCAGTTGTCCCATGATTTTGACTTAAATTTGACAGCTTCACACCTGCCTAGAGATGCTTGACCAGAAATAATATTCTTGTCTCTGACTCTGTCAGCATCCAATATCCTTTGAATACCTTGTGCTTCAGCTAGATCAAAAATATGTATATAATCACTCCAAGAAATATTTTTCCTCAACAGAAGGAGGAATATGGGATGTAATTGCTGAACATTGTTGGTTTGTACTACCAGAAGGGGTCTGCTCTATGATATTTTTTATCTTCATCGGCTCTTAATTGAGCAGTTCTATGCCTGTAATCTCACCAGGTAATGGTAGGTAGGGAATTAGAAACCTCACATGTACAAGGTAACCCACTGTCCAATGCTAGAGCTAACAATCTTGTTCTCCTTCTTGCTCAAGGGCTTCAAAGAGATTTGTTAAATATTCATCTGCACTCTGTGCCTGCTATGTGACCAACCCCAGCTGTCTTGACTGAGGAGGCATACCTGAAGGAGTTGAAATGGACACCTCTTCTTTAGGAGGAACTGGACCATCTTTTTAGACTTTCTTATGGCTCATAGCATGCTGTACATATATGTGACATGTCATGTTTATTACATCCATTGACTCCATAGGAAAATATACATAATTTGCTGATTAGAACAAACTAGGTAATTTGTTACTTGTGTGCATTCTGCATTGATGGTTATGATATGTTGTTGCTACATTGACATACATTTTATTATAGACCTTTCATACACTGTGACATTGGCCACCCTTCCCAGCATGTAAGTACATCAACATGTTTTTGTAATTTTCACGATTCAGTATTGCAGTAATTTGTAGTATTGCAGTTTGCAGCACAGAGAAAATTGTTATTATGGGAATATGTTCCTATTTCTCCCATTGCAGTTCATCCACAACTTGTGCCCTCCTGTGATCCTTCCAATGACCATGATACAGGGGATGAGGTAGTAGACAAGAGGGCACAGCCTAAATCATTTAGGATACAATGATTTGGGAATGTGTTCCCAGCAACACACTAGATAGTCCCTCTTGCCATACTGTGCTTTTTAGCCAAGAGGGTGGTCCACCTAACCGTAATAGTGGCAGTCCCACATCAGGTGAAGGAGAATGTGAAGATCTTGTCAACATGTCTCCATAGGTGTCAGATAGTAGTGGTGACATGCCTTCATATGAGAAAACTGATGTCCACCAAACTGCATCTGCTTATGTGCTAGATCAATATAGACATCTCACCAGTGATGTATGCATACTGTTGCAGGTGCATGAATTATCACATCAGTGTCACTGCATACATGGAGCTGCATGTACTTGGTAGGCAAATGATCACATATGATCATTTGTCTAGCAAGTGCATTCAGATCCATGTGCTGCTGGACAGTCAAGAACATGTAGAGTTCATGGTTGACAATGTTTAACTGCATAACAGTACAACCAGTATTGCATGCTCTGTAAAACAGCTTGTTTCAGTTGTGCGCAAGCATTACCACAGTAGTAGACAGGCCATATGTGTCTTGATCCATCTCATATCTATGTCATCTGTCTGTAGAATTTTACATGGCTATGCACATCCCACCCATGGCAAGTCTGCATGGGGCTTCTGCAGCAACATCCATGTAATACAGGTCTGGATGTATATACAGGCACAAACACAAATCAACAATCCTAGGTCCAGGTCAACTGCCAACAATAGCAAAAGCACTGATTCAAGAAGCACACAAGGCAACACCAACAAAGGTTCAGTACAACAAAATGGGAATGAGAGATCCTCGCATGGCAGGGTATCCCAAAGGTGCAGTGGAAGCAGTAAGTGTAGGCACCCTCATCTACATTACTCTGTCAATCACAATGTTGCCAAGCTACATGTCAGTTTGTCACTCTACCTGTATTGATGATGCCTGCTGTGCCAGTATGAGCACACTAGGCATCTTTTTGGTTCTTTTCATGCATGAAGACACAGGTGTAATCAGTATGGTGTGTTAGTGTACTTTAGCATTGTTTTGCTAGTTTTTCTGATTGTGTAACGTGTGCATTGCACAGCACCTACTATTACAGGATATATACTACACAGTCACTAATTTAATTCATGTCAGGTATCACACTGCATCATACCAGCATTCATTTCACATTTCAACCCAATAGTATTTTTTTTGTTTTTTACTTTCGCAAACTGAGGTAGAACACTGATCCAGTTTTACACACACACACACACACACACACACACACACACACACACACACACACACACACACACACAAAAAAAACTAAATAAATAAAAATAAAATGTGAGTGCTGTTGTTAAACAAGTGTTAACTTCATCAGACCCTCTTTAATGAAAGCGCTCACATTTTATTTGTTTTTCTTGTGGATTTTTATCATTAAATACACCTTTGGTTTATCATCACCTGAGTTATTTGTGCCTGTGAAACTCTGCCTGCCAGCATTTTTATTTATTCAGTTTGTTTTACACACACACACACACACACACACACACACACACACACACACACACACAAATTTGAGCCTTACTTTTACCATGACTGCACATTCTGTATCAGGGGATTGGCATACAATACCTGCACTCCTCAGGTATTGTACACACTTCATGTCCACAGTTTTGTTGATGCAGCTGATACACTACTGCTTTGAATGTTGTGACTGGCTTGCCTCGGTCCTGTTTGGATTTTTTGTTACTGTATATGTCTGCATCTGTACTGTACCCATGAACCTTTCTATCACCAGTGATACACATTTGTGCATGTATGAAGGTTAAGAAAACAGCACAAAATGGATGAGGCCAAGTGTTGAAAGTTAAAAATCAAAAACCTAAAATAATGCAATTACAGGATACTGTGCAAGGAAACAAATTGAGTGCTTTCATTCTTAGTGCTAGAACTTCATCAGAATAAAATGCAGTAGAAATACCCCTTATTTATATAGGAAACAACAGTGATAGGCCAATTGTTTAACCTATCACTCTTCCTCTTTGAAACAGATGCAAGGCAGAGATGTCCATTAAGTCCTGGGGGAGTGTCTGCATTTAAAATAACTCATCAGCACAGATCTCAGTGTATAAGAAAGTTCTCACAGTCAACAACTGTTAGACATGTTTGTATGCTTTCTAATACAAAAAATAAAAACTACTTCAAATCATTATTGTTTAGCGAATGTTTAAAAACAACATTCCTGTTGTTGTCCTTTTTGATATCATTGATATGTTCACGAATTTTCCAATTCAAACAATGTTCAGATTTCCCTATGTAGAAGGAATAGCAGTTTGAACAGAGTGCAAGGTAAACTACCCCATGTGCTTTACATGGCCAAAAAAAAAAAAATAGTCCGATTTTTCTGTATTATGGATCTCAGTGATTTGCCGTTTAGGGAATGATGCAATACCATGGATTTATAAAGTTTGCTACCACCAGCCCTAGTGTTAACACTGATTGTTTTTCTTAAAATTGGTGGAATATTTCCCCACAAGTCCTATTTTCACCATATTTTCAACCTTGTTCAACAAACATGTGAGGTAACTCCAAGTTTTAAACATTTCTTTCAAGGTTCCACATTGTTCAAAACAATGACATCATTAGATATAATGTGAATTGTCCCTTGGCAATGCTCTTTTTTATCCACACTTATGGGCACTGTCAAAATGTAAGTACTTGTTAGAGAAAGTACTCTTAAAATGGTGAATTCCTATGCATTAAATTCTAAGTTTTTGTATAAACTAACATCCAAACATTGAATATTGGCAAATTCAGTGTTAAAAGTGAGCTCAGGAAAATTTATGTTGGGTAACAGGTATCTACAAAATTCATCCAAAGTGGAGCAAATGATTTGCCACACAAAGAAAATTACATTCAGGAACTGAATGCAGCTCTTGATATGTTTCCCATATTTACTGCCAAACACATATATATGCTACCAGTGACAGAGCACTATGCTGGTGAAGATGTAGGCACATGCTACCCCCATAACTATACCAGAGATCAGCTTAAAAATTCTCCTTCAAAAGAAAAAAAAATGTACCTCAATTCGAACTCCAGAAATAAACAACCATTATGCATAGTGATGTTGTTGAGCCTTATACTGTGGGTGATTTACTACCTGAACCAGTCAACTGACATATTGTGGAAAATGATTGTGGAAAGTTTTAACATTACCTCTAACCAATGGATCATCTGTGTCACAAGAAAGATGTCTGGTTTTGTCTAATAAATCTGAGGATTTTTTAGTGTTCCTGGGAAAGTATTGACAAATGGTTTCAATTTACAGTCCATACACATAGCAAGGGTTCCATTTTTGAAACCCCAGCCATGATGATAGGATGCATAGGAGGGTTTTATATACTTTCGTATATAAATACTTATATCTATATCTATATCTATATTGTGTAACTTAAGGATACCAAGCAAAGCACGGTTGCTGGAGCTTTTGACTTGCAGAAATTTATAATCCTGTATAGTGATAATTCCTTCCAACAGACTTCCATTGAGAAAGAAATATATGTAATTGTAGATGGATCTATATCAGTTCATCGAAAATCGCAATTCAGCAAACTGCTTTTCAATGAACAAAAAACAGCAAACATTCAATTAAACAAATGTTCACATCCAAGAATGTGGGAAAGTAGAAAGTTGCCCAACATTTCCAGTGTAGCGTACACCACAGTATATCAAACCCACACAGGTGGTGAGCTGCTCCCCCTCATCCCCCTATTTATATATACCAACTCCGAGATCACACTACAGTGGGAAAAAGGGCATTTGCTGACACTGGCAAATTTTCTCCTTTCCCTATGTAACACATTTGCAGATGTGAATATTTGTATAACTGAACATTAGCTGTTTTCTGTTCATTGAAGAGCAGTTTACTGAATTGTGATACTGATTAACTGATATAGGCCCATTGTAGGCATTGTGGATCAAGTGCCATCCAGGATAAGGTTCTGCATGCCTTATAAATATTCACTAAAATTGATGAGGATCACTCCCAACACCCTAGTTCAGGTTTCACGTCTCTGACTTCTTTGTTAGAAGAAAGTTCTTTTAGCAACTTTAACTCTGCAGATGTCAAGTTGTAAAAACTTTTTCCTGGGGGGGGGGTTACATCGCAACTGTCTGACATCATGAGTACAATTTTTCAAACAGTACAAGGTGCCTGTGTTTTGGGGCTGTCCCAAAAAGAATGTTTCTTTAAAATTAATTCCTTGTGTTTAATGGTGGAGTCTTCAGAAAACAGAAGAGGGAGGTTTGATTTCCATTGAAAAACATTATGTGCAATAATGGTGTCCTCAGCATTCAGCCTACTAGATGGAATAAAAGTAACGCTCCTTTAAAAGAGGCTATATAAAATTCAGAGATCTCACTAATGATGAAATTAAAAATGTGAAAATCTAAATCATAAGTGAAGGCAACTGCATCTGAGTTCATGTCTAAGTGGTTGAATACATTATCAGCTGCCAATTGGCATCCATATGGCAAGTTACTGCTGCACACATTTGTTCTGCTTGCAACTGCT
Organism: Protopterus annectens; assembly: GCF_019279795.1. Taxonomy (NCBI): domain Eukaryota; kingdom Metazoa; phylum Chordata; order Ceratodontiformes; family Protopteridae; genus Protopterus; species Protopterus annectens. The sequence continues at coordinate 594,633,177 of NC_056735.1, read as the reverse complement.
CTGTTTGTGTGCTTGCTGATAGTTGTGAGCATATATTCCTACCTGATTGGTTTGGTGATTTGTTAATCTCTCTGAGTATCTCAGGCTCAATGTCCCTAACAAAATCCTGTTCTTGGGTTCCAGAAGGACCGAGGAGATGTTAATATTTGTGGAAAGACCCTTAGATTCATTCACAGGTCCTTTAGTCTGGTTAGTTCATTTGTAAACAGTACCCAGTTAGTATTCATTTTTTCCACTGAAAATGTATGTGCCTTCTTTATCCTTATTATGACTTCACAGAATTGCCTATTCTGTATTTCCACTCTGGACCAACTTCAGCATGCTGCAGGTAGTATAACTTTCCTTTGTAATCCGGCCCAGCAATTAGTACCATTTGATAAGTTTTGAGATTACAATTTCCTTTTGATGTTGTGAGTAATGCTTGTTTGCACTCAATATAATCAAATAATTTATTACTGAAAGAGGTTCATTCTAGGGTTTTAGATAATCATGTAATACTATATATATTTAACAGACATATGTATGTCTGAATTAGTTATTTATTTATTTTTCATTCATTCTTTCATTCATTCACTTGCATTTATTTATTTACTTTACTTTTGTTGACTAGATTAAGTATCACAAGGGATGTATATGATTTTCAAGAGAGATCTGAAGAGGTATTTATACAGAAAAAGTGAAATTTGGCTGGAATACTACATAAATACTCCTGAAGTTTTCTGGTGTGCCATTGTGAACATTAGTTTTCCTAAGAGAAGAATGAACTGTGCCAAATTCGAAGAGATCAAAGTGACTGGTGTGGAAAAATGCAAGTACCTGCTGACAAAATAAAAAAACTCAGAAGATGTTGTGATGACTTTGAAGTTTAACAGTTAATTTGACAGAGCAAGTCCTATCAGGTAATTTATCTGAGTTGTGATCTAATGGTTCAAATGCCATTTTATCTGTAGTAATGGAGTCTATCCAAAATGAGAACATGAGTTTTCTTGGTATAGAAGTGTTGCTGGACTTTTCTATAAATGAACCAATTGTAGCCAGTATTAATGACATTAAATAACCACTGCAGAAAATGGAGAACCGCTTGGGGATGCAAACGAAGAGTTCAAATCACATCAGTATCAGTGAGGCAGCACAAACTTTGCAGGAAATGTAACCATGAAAGAATTGTTGACTGTTCAAACAGTGACATCATAGATTTTTTATAAGAGCAGAGCCATGGACATGACCCAAGCGAATTACTTCTTTGAAGTATACCGAAAAAAGTGTGATCTGTGCCACTGTATAGCATTTCTTGTGAAAACATTAATATGCTACTGTGTTTAAATAGACTTTCTGAAAAAAAGAAGTGGCACAATCTTGTAATGATCTCACTGACAATTAACAATAGAACATAAGTCCAAATATGTTTAAAACTAAAGCACTGGAAGCAGAGGATTTAAAGAAGATATGAAAAGAAGTATGTAAAAACAGCAGGTATAACTCATCAAAAATTATGTGGAATATGGAAAGAAGGATGGAAAAATGTGACTGACTTGAAAATGCATGATAGCAAAATTATTCAATTTGCTGAATAGATCAGCTGGAAATAATCAAATATAAAATGCACATTTTGTGTAACTTTTAAAACTTACTTTTAGTAGTGAAGCTGAATATGACAGCAAAATACAGCAAAAAATAGAATATGAAAATTATGTTAGTTACATTGTATTTGCATATCATGTGTCAACATAAGCTTACATGAACTCAGTGAAGAATAACGGTATTTCATGCCAGAACTTTTTATCAGAAGAGAGTGTGTAAAGAAAGGAAAATAACAGATGGTTGAACTTCTACAAATGGAAGATGAACAACAGGAAAGGATTAAGGAATAAAAACAAAATATAATGGAAATTAGAAAATAAGATGAATAGCTGGAATGTAACAGAACATTCCAGCAGATTTCAAGTCATACACGATGAAGTAGAAAACATCAATAAAGAGTAAAAGATTAAGGAAGGAAAAATGAAAAAAGAGAACTTACAATAAGGCAGAGAATTTGAAAATGAAAGAGGAAAAATGGCATACGTGAAAGAAAGTGCATATGTAGACGGTTTACCCAGCTTGGTTGAAAATCATCAAAAGGAGGAAAAGAAAATAAGTTGTGAGTCATAAACTCCTTAAAAGTGTTTTTGGAAGGCCCTACACATCCAGAGCTTCTTTACTTAAATATACAAATCCCCCAAGTCCACAACAATGGAGAAATGAGAAAAATCTCACTTACAGTAAGACACTGAAGGTGGCCAAATAGAAAACACATTGGCAGTGCTTTTCTGAGTGATGCGGTTATTGGCAAGTTCATTGTCAGTGATTTCAGACTGATGACTTGAAATCTTGTTCAGCTGGCAATCAGCAAAGAGAATGTTAGTAACTATTAACATGTGGAGGAAATATGGATAAAATTTCGAGACCTCAGTCAGATAATGAATCAAAAATGTCACATGTAATGTGAGGTAACAAGAAATTTTAGTTTAAGAACAGATGGACATAAAATCAGTTTAACTAGAAAAGAAAGTGGAGCACAGGAAGTAAAGCTTTATGAAACAAAGAATGGCTATATCATCAGGGTTAGCAAGCTGTAAAGGACAACTCTTTGCTGTTCTAAAAACGCTGGGAAATTTGTGATGAAAAGAGGTTTCTGAGTGATTTGGGGTCCAGTGCATAATGGTATGCAAAAGGGAGTTTTATATACAAAACAAAACTGAAGGGGGATTGAATATAATTTAACATCATTAAGGTGATTTCCATGACAAAGACAATGCAAAATGTGGAGAACATCTTAGGAAGATTTTTTAAATGAAGTATCATTAAGTAAGGGATAAAAGGAAATGTAACCAATGATGGAAAGTTAATCTGGGCAAAAATGAAAAAAAAATGCTTTAACAATAATTTTAGGAAATAGAAAGTTGTATTTGAACAGGAATGAGATAATAGAAATGAAGGAATGACAACAAACAGAAAGGAAACGTTTTGAATAGGATGCTTTGGATGGGTTAAAAATGTACAGGGAGAAATTCCAATACATAGAAATATAATAAATATACTTTGTTGTGGACCTTTTCTGGCATTTAACAGATAAAAATGAACCTGAGGAGTCAAAATGAATGCATAGCAATAAAATAAAGTGAATGTGATTACATGAAATGCAAAGATAAAGATCAAATAAAATGTAACATGTGATTATCATGTGACAGAGTAAAACACTACTGGGGAACTGTTACTTTACAATAGGAGCTGCACATTGAAAAAGTTGGCAATATAACTTCAAAAAATATTTATGATTTACATAAAAATAAAATAGTGTTACATGAGAATTTCAAATATATTATATCTATAATATGATGACTATTTAGAAAGGTATACATTTATGTTATATGACAAAACACATAATAAAAAGAGTTATAAAAGATTTAAGAATTCAAACAGAAACATATAAAGAAGTATTTGAAGTGGGGATGCAATGTGTGAGTGTGTGTGTGTGTGTGTGTGTGTGTGTGTGTGTGTGTGTGTGTGTGTGTGTGTGTATGTATATGTGTGTATATGTGTGTGTTTTTCTCTGTTTTTAATTTCTCAAAGACTTTTGGGTTTCTAATACCATGATGGAAATGAACCCCATTCCGAAGTCAAAGTATTATTAAAGTTCATGAAATTAGTATTGTTTCAATATTTGATGTTAGCCAAAAGTGCATGCTCTTTGCAGCACCCACAATGGGCTCAGAAATATGCAATCATATTGAATTACATGTATCAGTAACATATCTGAATATCACTGTAAATTCTTCTTTTATGAGACCCATTGCTCCTACTACTATTGGAACTGTCTGGGTATCCTTCTTCCACATTGTCCTCATTTATGCCTGCAAACCCTGGTAGTTTATGACTTTGAGTCTCTCTGTATATCTGACACTATAATCACTGAGTATAGCAATTTTAATGATCAGTGGTGCTTTTAGTCTTCTTTTCCCTGAACTAATATATTTGGTTTTCTTACATCTATTTTTTGAACTGTTGGTAATGGATGATCCCATGTGATATACATTTCATTTTTTTATAATGCTTTGTGGCTCATGTTTCCAATGCTTCAAAGCTACTTCAATATTATAATATTTGCACAGCTCCCAATGCAACAGTCTTGCCATATTATTATGCCTTTCAGTATACAAGCCTTCTGCCATTAGTGTATCACACCCAGCAACAAGATGTGTGACTGTTTCCAATTCTGTTTTATAAAATCTGCATTTGTTGGTTTCTCTGACATGTTCAATGGACTTTGTAAATGTATATGTACTTAGTCTACTATCTTGGGACACCAATATTAACCTTCCATTTTTTATTTTAAATTCACCTCTCCTTATCCATTTCTGCATTAAATCCTGATCGACATAAGGTTGGCCCAGGAATTGTCTGTACTTGCAAATGTAGTGTGGGAACAAACCAATTTGTCCAGGGACATCTTTGGGTGAGGACCCAGCAGGAATAGTAATGGGAGTTAAGATAGTAGTGGAAGAAAGTTAGTGTGGTGGGGATGGAAGGGTTACACTGGGAAAGTAGGAGGGTCTCGAGGAAATGAGGTAAGTTTAAGGAGGGTCTTAACTGCTTTTGTTTGAGTGTAACTAGGTAAGGCATCAGATTTTGGCTTAACTTGCTATAGTGCAGGCTTACGTCCAAGACTCCAGGATCAGATAGGCTTTGGATTAATAATTATGCGTGAGAAAGAGGTGGGTACGTGCTTGTTGAGGATTAAAGAGTGGGGGGAGGGTTGAGTACTTCGGGTGGCAGAGTGAGTAATTTGGTAGAGTTGTTCTGGGGAGAGCTTTGTATTAAAAAGTAATAATAATAATAATAGTAATAATAATACAGAATAAAACAGTGTAAAAAATAGGAGACAAAAACAAAAAAGGAAACTGTGAAGTAGTGATAGGGCAGTCCTGGTTAGTGAGGGTGGCTGGGTAATAATTGACTTACATGTTCTGAAGACATTCATCACTTTGGATGATTGGGCATGATAGGTCTTTATTACTCTTTATTCCTATCAGAGTCAGCATGACCATTATTTTTCTAGCCACCCCCCCCCCCCTTCTTTGGCAAAGTAGTCATTGCTGGTGGTGGTAAGATACTGTAACATTTTCTGTGCTGATCTGGTTCCAGCCAAGCTGCAAGTTATTTTGTTAACAGGTGCTTCCCATGCATGCATGGTGCATCAATAACCATCGCACATGGGGTAGCATGCCTCTCAATGATACAGATTTTCACAGAAAGTCTGATTTATGCCACATATTTTGGCCTATTTTCATAAAATTGTTGTTTACTGGTAAATTAGAGGCAAATCATTACAGGCTGCAGTAAAAAAAATAATGGCAGACATCTGAGTTTCTCTGTTATAATCCCATTGCTTTGTTATGCTTTTATATGTCAGCATGTCTCATGATTCTTTAATCTGTGACATTTTAGATGACTTATTTTGCTAAACTGTACTTTCCTATAGTTTTGGATTTGGGTTTATTACATATATATCTATTTCTTGCATTTGTGTAAGTAATTATTTGCTTTAAATATGCTGCTTTCAGGGATCATTTGAAGTTAAGTTTAATACTATAGAAAGAATGAATGAGATATCACAAGTTATGCTATAGCTTGTAATGCACTCTATTGTGCCTACCCACCTCCACTAAATTAGCAACACTGACGTGCATAGCAAATATATGCTGTGATCTTTTGATAAAATATACTGCATATGGCTCCTTCTCATGGTCGGTAAATGCAGTAAAGTTGACAGGCTGTCTTAAATATTATGTGCAAATGGTCACTTACCATACAAATTCATCTTCAGATTCCTTAATTTTTTTTTTAATTAATATATTTTTTAAATTCTTAGGTCTGTCCTTGTCCTACATGTATAGCAGCTGGGCATCTTTATATGCTTGTCATTAAGATGCATGTAGTGATACATAAATGAGTGGAATATTCATGATTGTAATTGGCGTGTTACAGCTTTCATGTGTGTGTGCTTGTGTGTTTCAATTTGTGTTTTACAGAAACTGAAGTTTATATTCTGTATTTTTAATAAAATTAAACACAAATGAGTTTGACTGGCAACTGGTGCTCTGTTCTAATGGGTGGAGTATTACAGGCTGCACACCCTTTTCTGGTGTGTGCAGAAGTGAATGGTTGGTTTCTGGATCTTGTTTCCTGGCAAGGTGGTCATTGGAGGTAGTAGTAGGACACTGTGGCCCTTTAGTGCTGGTGTGCTTCCAGCCAAACTGAAAATGGCTTTTCATGGGCCATGAGCTGTTTAGCATGATGGTTGCCTTCTACACATGCATGGTATGGAGGTAACACAAGCTGGTTAGTCCAGACAAGAGACCCATATATTTGGGGGATTTTGTTTTTGTCATTGCTTACAACCTTCCATTCCTAAAATGAGAAACTCTGATGCATATTAACAACTTCAACTAAGGTTATGGGATGAGTAAGTATGTTGTTTAAAAAAAAAACAGGGGAGATCTTTTAGGGAGATCTGTTAATGAAGTAATGCGATTAAGTGTGGAGATACCTATATTTACCTCCACATTTACCTCAGATATCAGTTAAAAAATTCCTTAAAACAGTTTTCTCTCTCTCTCTCTCTTGCAAGAGTACTTACCATGGTCTTTTAGATGATTTTCAGTTGTGTTTCAATTTGCAGATGGTGGAAATGCAGAGTTTGCATCAGCTGATGGCTAAGGAATGTGGACTTGACAGATGATGGCTGCTGCTGTGGTGGTTGCTCCTGCTTCTGGAGCAGTGTGCAAAGAGGTCACAGGTAATGATACACTTTTAGGTGCTCATTTATGGATATCAGAGTTAGTGCGGTTTGGGAGCAGTGTGGTGACAGGTGAGGATTATGTACGTCAGAGGCAGGGTAAAGCAATTGGCGCAGCTGAAGAACAAGAGAGGTTTGGGGGCCCCTTTGTTAATGAAGTGGGACAGTTTCACAAGGAGGCTTTTGGTGATGAGAAGGGTATAGGTTTGATTATGTGGAATTTGGGTTCATCCACAGATGGGATGGAGTCACAACAGCATGAGGTTGGGTCAGACTTTGGGTACCGGTTGGGTGATTGGATGGATAAGCAGGCCCTGGGGCAATCAAGGACCCCTCACATACTACTTTTAGTTAATAGAAAGATCTAGAATGAGGAGTATGGTGATAGTTTGACTTAATTGATGTGGGTGGGGTTCAATGTTTGATTGAATTGGAACTCAAAAACAGTAAAGACTTTGGGCAACTTTAGTGCCCTCAGGGCAGAGGAGGATAAGTATACTGTGACCAAGGACATGATACAACTGGATGTTAGGCTTCATTTATTACATGGTAGTTTGGTTGGAGAAAGATACTGCTTTTGGTCTTAAATAAATAAACTTATTCCTCTTGGCTTATTCCTCACAGTGTCTGTGGGTGGGGAATGCCTGGTTGTGGTACAATCAGAGGTTTTGGGAGCAGAAGGCAGTGGATCAGTCACTGCATTTGGATGTGAGATATCCTGCCATTTGGCTAGCCACTACAGTAGATAGCCTTGGAGCCATTAACAGGGGGGTTAAGTTGGGCGGTCAGGAAGAGGGTATGCTGGGCCTTTAATGAAGGATATTGCTCATGGGTGGCATGTAGGTTTTTGCACACCTGTTTGAAGTGTGCAGATATTCAGTCAGCTGTGCAGGTGGCAGATGAGAAGGCACATTGGTTAATTTGAGTTTGCAGCAGCCTGAATCAGGTGGGTTACCTTTATCATTTCCTGGATTCAGGGTAGTCAAGGTAAGGAGAATTTTTGGGGGTGCAGAAGAGGGGTGTATTTTTGTTGGTCATAGGGAAGACTGGGTAACATATTTTCCCATTAACATGCAGGTATTGTGTCAGCTGCTCATGCAATTTACTGATTCACCAGTTGCAGTTGAATTAATAGATGAGTTTTCTGAAAGACTTTCTATTAAATCAGGGGTGGGAGGGGAGGGGTCAATTTGTAGAAATCTGCATTCCTTGCAGGGGAAAGAAGAGATTTTGGAAGGCGTGGTGGAGAAGGAATGACGTGTGGGTAAGTTATTTAGTCTATTTGATACTCCTTCCTTTAACAGGTTTAATGTTTCTCTGTTGGGGTTGGTTCCTAGAATGTGGTAAGAAATTTCATTTAATTCACCATCGATCTTATCCTGATGTAGTTCTGTGTGTGATTTATTTCAGAAGATGACGCAAAAGTCAGTTATGCATCTTTGGATGATGCAGTGCAGTTCATTCAGGAGTTTATGGACCCATGGTCGGTGAAGGTAGATATTGAATCTGCTTTTCATTTATTACCAATTTATTTATTTATTTATTTATTTATTTGACATTTATTAACCAGGATAGTGCATCTGAGCAAAAGCCCCCTTTTCAGCGGAGGATCGGGGAGAAAAGCTCCACAGTACAAGTAAGCAAGAAAATTTACAAAACTGAAGATAAATACTGTGAAAATTTTACAAAAAAACAGTTAAGCAAATATAGATAAAGCTCCACAGTACAATATAGTAAGAGGCATTATAACATTGAAGACAAAAATATAGCAAAGAAATATGCAATAAAACATTTGAATGAATTTGCGTAACACGTTGGGTTATCTTCAGAGGGTAATTGTACCATACAGAGCAGTTAAGTGAGCTATTGTAGTAGGGAAGGGAGGAATAAAGAGGATAGTGATAGAGAACATGGTGGGTTCATGTGAGATGATTACAGAGGCAAATCTATGTGCTATTAACATAACTTCTGAGAGATTTCTTGAATTTGTGGATGTAGGAAATGTTTCTAAGGTTCATGGGGAGCTTGTTCCATGCAATAGCAGGGAAGTAGCTGTAGATATTCTGTCCAATAGATTTTTTAGGTTTGTGAATGTGCAAGAGACATTGGTCAGGGATTGAAGGGGCTCATAGAAAGAGACAAGTGAGGAAATGCTGGGGTAAAAGTACAGCTTATTCCAAATAGTCTGGATAATGAGAAGTTGGGTAAATAAGAGGTGGTTGGAAACTCTAGCCAGCTGTGTGTCTGGAGAGCATGACAGTGGTGTGATCTTGAGGGCAGATTGGCTGCAAATCTAACAAATTTGTGTTGGTGGTTTCAAGTTTGGAAATAGTGAAGACTGTAAGTTGGTTAAAATTTGAGAACTGTAAAAGAGGATGGGGAGAAGATAAGCTTGGGCTAGTGAGATCCTGGAGTTGGGTTTGAGGAAACTTTTATTTCTATAGCATAAACCAAGCTTTTGGTGGATTTTCTTGATGGAGTTAAGTACATGAAGATCAAAGTTTAGTTGATTGTTCACTATTACTCCCAGCAGTTTAATGTGTGATTCAGCTATGATCATAGTGTTGTTGAGGGAAGAGATGGTGAATGAGGATTTAAGATGGTAAAGGGATTTTGGGAGGAAGAGAAGACGTTTTGTCTTTTTAGGGTTTAGTATGTGTTGGTTGTTAGTAAGCCATGTTTCAGTGAGGTTGAAAGATGTTTGTGTCAGGGTTAGTAGGTCAGTGGGACTAAAAATTATGGTGTAGTCATCTATGTACTGTATGAGAGAAGACTGAAGACAGGATATGTAAGGTTGGTTAGTAAAAATGTTAAAAAGGAGGGGGCCTAAAATAGAGCCTTCAGGGATGCCCATTTTAATGGGGAGAAAAGGAGAAAGAGCAGAGACCCATTTTACAGATTGCAGTCTGTCAGTGAGGTAGCTGTTGAACCAGGAGATAGTTGCTGAGGAGAGGTTGAGTTGAGAGAGTTTGGAGAGGAGGATGGGGTGATAGTGTCAAAGGCTTTGGCTGGATCTAAAATGATGCAGGACACTAGGTTATCATTGTCTCTAGCTAGGGAGATGGAGTTAGTAAAGGAAACAAGTGCAGTAGTTGTGCTGTAATGGGAGCAGAAGCCATGATGAGTAGGGGGAATTAAGCTTTCACGAGCAAGATAAACTAAGCTTTGTTTATAAACACAGTGCTCAAGAATTTTTGAGAGGGGAGAGAGTATGGCAATAAGTTGATGATTAGACATCTCAACAGAATTTCCACCTTTGTGGATTGATATAGTGTGGAACTTTTTCCAGAGGGCAGGAACAGTGGATTCACTAATTGAACAGTTTATGAGGCTGGAGGCAGGATATGCTATGGAGGCAGCAGTAGCTTTTAGGAAGAGAGGTGTCAGGGTGTCAGCTGAAGGGGAACCTGGTTTAAGTTTGATAAGAAGTTTTCTGATGTAGCTGTTGGAATGGCTTTTAGTGAGAAAGAACTGTTTTGAAGTCAGGCGGTGGTAAGTGGTGTGGGGCTGGTTGGGTGGACAGTTTGCATAAGTTTGCTGATGGCATCTATGTCGTATGAATTGAAAATTGAAGCAGTTACAGGAGGTATGTTATTGGGGCAGGGGTTGGGAGTTAAACGATTTCCTGGAGGGAGAATTTTGTTGACAGTATTCCAAAATGTTTTAGGGTTCCTGGGTTTAGTATCTTGGGGTGAGAGGTAGTAGTTCTTTTTTTAAGAGTTTATGTGTTTTTTTGGTTAAATTTTGGAGTCCCCTATATTGTTGGTAGTGTGTGGGAGATTTGATCTTAGTCCAGAGTTTCCAGTTGCAATCTCTGTTATAGATAAGAGATTGATTAGAGTTGGAGAACCAAGATGAACACCATGACTTAACTCTGACAGTTCTGGGAGGAGAAAGGGAGCTCAGAATGTTTATGAAGATGGAGTTGAATTGAAGGACAGCTTCATGTAGAGGTAGGGAAGACAGGAAAGACCAGTCAATAGCAGAGAAAGAATTACTGAATGTATCCGGGTTGAAGTTGGTTAGCATTTGGTACTCTCTGAAGTTATGAGGTCTAGAAAGGTGGGGGAGAATCTTTGGACACATATAGAGGAGTGGTCACTGACTGAGTCTGGTAGGGATTCAGGGTAGTGATAGAGGTCAGGCTTATAGACATGAATCCAATCGAAGATAGAGCAGGTATTGTGGGTTTATGAAGAAAAGTGGGTGAAGAGATAAGTTGGGTGTATCCATATAGGTTTATGCTGGTGGTGAGAGAGTTGGAGATGAGTGTGAGCCAACTGATGTTATCTTCACCTAGTATTATTGTTTCATTATGTATATTGTCAGACATCCACTGTAGGATTTGTTCTAACATGGGTATGTTCTCTCCAGGAGGTATATAGATGGCAACTATGTTTAAAGTTTTACAATTGTTGAGTTTGCAGTTGGCAATAATGAGTTCAGCTGGGTGAAAAGAGAGGGAGGGTTAACTCGGGGAGATATGCATAGGAGGTGAGAGTACATAATAGCAATGCCTCTGCCTTTTTTGTGCATTCTGTCCAGGCGTACAATGTTGTAACGGGGGGGGGGGGGATTCTTTATCTACATTATGTGGTTTGAGCGATGTTTCTGAGAGACTGACTATGTTGGGGGTGTACTGGGATATCCAGGTGTGGAGTTCAGTTATGTTGCTAAGAACGCTATGAATGTTGATTGAATGGAAAGAGAGATGTTTGAGACTAGGTTCAGGTACCTGCTGAAGTGTTTGTGAGATATAGGTAGGACTTGATTAATTAGAGTGTGGGCCAGGGTTTGGGTGAATGTCATCTGTGAGTTGAAGAATGTTTAGTGGGAGGAAGAGAAGTGATGTATAGGGGCAGGATGAGTGAAATTTCTGTTTAATTCTGTGGAATGAGGGTACTTTTGGAGACAGTTAGATTTTGTGGAGATTGAATTTGGTACATGAGAAGAGTGAGGGAGAAATGGGAGAGGTATAGTGGCTGCTGGTGTCAATTGTGTTATGAGAGAAGGTGGGAGAAGCGGGGAGTAGGTTTAGCTGAATGTTTTAGGAAGTGAGGCTGCTTAAGAGAAGAAGAAGAAGAAGAAGAAGAAGAAGAAGAAGAAGGAACGGTTAGAAGAGAGGGAGGAACATACTGGAGGATGACAAGAATATGAAAGGGGGTAGATGTTTGATAGAGGAAGGTGTATGGTAATAGCTAGGGGGAGGATGATAGCAGTGAGAAAGGGTGGGAGGAGTTAGGTGCAGTGAATCGAGAGGTAGGATGAGTTATTTTAAGAGGTTGCGAATGATTGGGAAGTACAGGAAGTTGTGAATCATGGAAGGTGGGGTTAAGATGGTTAGTTACAAAGGTAATTGATGTGGGGGTGGGTGAGAATGGGGATTAGGTAGGGGAATCGAGTGAGCCCGAGTGAAGTAAGGGCAAATGGAGAGGGCAGAAACTTTGAGTCAGCTTGCCAGACCACAGTCAAAACAATCAGTTAGCAATGTGTGCAGCAAGACAGTGAAGCAGTTAAGAGTAGGCAGTTTCTTGAGGTAAGAAACTTATGCAGGTAATAACAACCTAACACTTGCTGCTTATTAGTTCTGTACAGTTGCTAAAAAGAGCGAAGAAGAATGCAGGGAGAAAGTTCAGAGGAATGGTGAGGGGAGTCCAACAATATTTGTTTGAGTTAGTGAGCATGCCACTAGTCAAATAAGCACTAAAGTGTTGCACTACACATAACTTGCCTAGTACACCAGGAAGAGTACTGAAACTAATAGTTTCCCTGCAGGTGAGACTTGAAGTCTTGTATTTCTTGCCACGAGGAAGCTGCAAAGGGGGTGGGAGATCCAGTTAAGCAGGGTTAGTCAGTCAGGTGTGCTCACTGGGAATTTGGGAACAGCAGTCAGGAGGCAGAGAAAATTCCATTTATAAGGATGAAAAGGCTATTTCACAATGGTGCCAGTTGTTGAGGGAGAATAAGTCAGTTCAGATAGTTTGAGAGGAAGAGTGGCCCTTGTTGGGCAAGGTAGTTGGGTTTAAGTTTTATTCTGACCAGGCTATGCTGATGGAATGCTCTTTTGCCTGTGGTACTTGGAGAGGTTTAGCATGGCTCTCCTTTGGATTTGACAGCAGTGTGTGGGCAGGCAGACGGTATTACATTTAACTGGATGACTTTTTTAGAGTAGGTGAAGAGATGATGGAGCATTGAAAGGTATGTGTGTGTTTTTGTAGATGTGTGAGGAAGTAGGTGTTCTGTTAGCTTTAGAAGGCTCAAGCAAGGCATTGTTTTCTGGGATTGTTAGCAGATGTAGACCATGGCTTGTTTTGTTTTCCAGATGTGAACGCAGCAAGTTTAAGAAAAGAGATTTGGTGGGGATTCCAAGGACACAATGTGGATTAAGGATGTCATGGACCTCTGTGGGCTCGTAAAGGCTGAATGTTGGGCAGTTCACCTGGGTCATTCCTTTTGTGGGTTGATGGCCTTTTTTGTTGAATGGGGATAAAAGCAAACATTATTTGTTGAGGGTTAATAAGATGGTGCATGCTGATTTAGCATTGTGGTTGTATTTTGGGAGCAGTTTAATGGCATGTCTTTTTGGCAGGTGGATTTGGTTGTTCAAGGGGATTTGCAATTGTTTACAGATGCGGCAGGAAGTATTGAGATGGGGTTATATTTTGGGGTGAATGGTTTGCAGCTCATTAGCCAGCAGGATGGAAGGATGATTGGAGGAGGGATGTTGACTGTTTGGAGTTAGTTCCAGTTTGGCTGCTGTTGAAGGTCTAGCAGGAGAAGTTGTGGGGGAAAAGGATTAATTTTCATTTGGACACTATGGCAGTGGTACAAGCTGCTGGTGTTGCCAGACAAGGTGTGTCAGGTTGGCTTGGAATGATCAGATGTTTGGTACAGGAATCCTGGCAGATCAGTTGGGGAAGGGCAGGCAGATAGTATTGGGAAAGGACAGGAATGATTGGTTGTGTCTGGAGGGTTGGGCTAAGAGGTTTCTGTGGTCTTATGTTGGGAGTCCTCAGGACTTTGTTTTGATTGGTAGGGAGCAAGGTCATGATGTGTAGTCAGTTTGTATATATGATATACAGAGATTTTCAGTGTGCTGCTTTTCTGGAAGAGAGGTTTTCCACTCATTATTTGTGCATTGGAAGGGTATTAGATTTGGGGAGGGAAGGCAGATTTATTAAACTTATTAAGAGGGTGGGTTATTGGTTATCAAATGTTTTCTTGTCTTATATTAGATAACTGGGTAGAGTGACTGGCTTAGTATTAAATTACTTTTTTTTCTAGAAAGGAAATATCATTTTGATCATTCTTATATCCATTGGGTGACAAAAGCGGGCTGCAGTTAGGTCAGATGACACTCAATTGGGTTTGGATTGTTACGGGAGGCATTGGGCTCCTTAGAGTCATGGTGGTATATTTGGCAGGCAATGATTTGTGAATAATTCCAAAGCTACAGTTGGTAGTTAGGATAAGTGAAGATCTGTTTATTTTAAAGAGGTTATACCCAAGTATGTGTATTGTGTGGCTGGAAGTAGCACCACGGTTATTTTGGCTTTGGAGAGGGCTCATCAGTTTGTTAATGTTAAGCTAGTTAGGCAACTGGCTGCTTTGGATATTTATATGATAGGGCATTGCGATGTCAATGATAGGAATCCAGTTTAGTTCAGAGATAATGGAGTAGACCTGAATGATTTTGGTGGGACCTCCTTAATGTATACTTAGGTTTGTACTGGATGGTTTGCTGAAGGTTTTGGAGTGAATGATGGGGAACAGCCTGTGTCAGGCTGATTGGCACAGTAAAGGGGCAGGCTTGTCCCTCTTCTTTTCGCCCCTCTGGTGTTAGATGTTTAATTCAGTGAGTTAGGGAATGCAGGTACATGGTGGGATGCTGCTTGATATGTAAAAGTAAGTGAACATAGGTGAGGATGCTACTTATTTGGTTAGGGTGAGCAGGGTTACACTGCCCTAGTAAATGGTTATATGGATGTTCATGCTGTGATCAATAAATTAAAATATTGTTCAATAAAGTTATTGTTTATGGATGTTTAATAAAGGTCATCAAATGTCATTTGATGTGGTGTATTTAGTGAAGGGGATTGAGATAAATGAGGTTTGGGAACAAATCAATTTACCCGGGGACATCTTTAGGTGAGGGTTAGGTAGGAATTGTAATGGAACTTAAGATGGTAGTAGAAGAAAGTTAGAGTGGTGGGGATGGAAGAATTAAATTGATAGAGTAGAAGGGTTGGGAGGAAATGAGGTAAGTACAAAGAGGGCTTAACTGGTTTTGTGTGAGTGTAACTGGATAAAGGATCACATTTTGGCGTGGCCCTGCTACCCGTCCTCCCTCCCTCTTTTAGGAACATTGAGGATTGTGTGGTTATTTTATAGGTTTAGTGTTTAGGTGGAGAAGATGGGCAGGCTTGTCCCTCTTCTGTTCCCCATCTGGTGTTGGATGTTTAATTCAATGAGTTGGGGAATGAAAGTGAGTGGTGGGATGCTGCTTGATAAGTAAAAGTAAGCAAGCAGAGGTGAGAAAGCTGCTTATTTGGTTAGGGTGAGCAAGGTTACACTGCTCTAGTAAATGGTTATATGGATGTTCATGCTGTAATCAATACATTCAAATATTGTTCAATAAAGGTATGTTTATGGAAGTTTAATAAACGTCATCAAATGTCATTTGGTGTGGTATATTTATGCATTTTCCACATTTCTTCCATTCTTATCTGATCATTCACATTATAATCTTTCTTTTGTTTTTTGAGAAATTCAGTTACTGTCTGATTTTTATCTACTTCTGGTTTGATTTCCATCCCTGCTTGACACAATATGCTTCTACTAAACTATGCAGGGAAGTCATCTTGGACTTGTTCTCCTCATGTTTTGAAACTTTCTCTATGTTTGTATCTTGTGAGGTTCAGCAAATATGTATGTAGTCCTATGATTATAGATCCATACATATAATCACTTTTGAGGAGGCCCATATATCCTTCAGAATGGGGATTCTTGGTACACACTAATTTTTATAAATATTTTGATAAGCATAAAGCATTTTTCTTGTTTTCCTGTTCAACTGATCCAATATTTTTAGGGACCAGTAAATCACCTCAAAACTGTAAGTTAGAACAGGAAGAGCAAATTGGTTTAAAGCTTGGTCTTTGTTCCTAGATGTCAGAGCTCTTTTCAGTATTAATGTTAGCCTTCTAAAATATTCCTTACAATGTTTTATTCACATTTGTTCATATTTTATTGTCAATCCTTCATCAGTTCAAAAATATTTATATACCCCCTTTCGCTACTGTTCATTCATATCGCATTCCTATCCCACATTTATATTTTCTTGGTGCTTCAGCTTCCCTGCTTTAAAGGATGTTTTTCCACATTTATCAAAACCAAATGATATTCTTATGTATCATCTGAGAAAGTTTTGACCACTTGTAGTTGTCCTTTCAGTTACTCATCTGATGAACTATTTAGTTTTAAATCATCCACAAAAGGAAGATGAGAAGTCTTTACACTTTGTTGTTTTCTGGGAGCCAAATTATGGCCATGATCTAATCTATTAAGTGGACAGCTTAATGTCTATAATGTCCATTTCATATCCTGTAGATTTGAACTTCTTATGTTATTTGTCTTCTTCTTTCTGATCAACATCTTTGCTATGTTCCACAGGATCTTCATAGATATTTATCCAAAATGTGTGGTGTTTCTATTCCTTTTGCCTTATTTCCCAGTTTTCCTTTATGTCATCAGTAAATTGCTTATTTTGTAGTTTTCCTTTATATTTGTCAGCATATCTTCTAAGTTTTCTGCCTGTTCTTATATCTTTAGTTTATTATTTGTAAGAGTGTATGATAGATCCTACTCTGTTCTGATACTGCGTGTTACTTTTATCAGGTGTATCTTTCTGAGTATTTTTGTTGATCTGTTTCCAATGATACACTCTTCTATCAGTGACACTTCTTTATGTTAATTACTTTACAGTTTTCTGTATTTGATACTTCCACGATGGCATTTGATTTCTTCCCTTCCTTTCCCTTACTGCCATGTGTTTTTTGTGGTAAGACTTTATCTGTTATTAATTTAGCTGCACAGTAATATATCCTAGTTACTTCTGTTATAGCACATGCATTGCTATGAACAGTCTTGATTACTGTGTTCATTTGTTTTATCAAACTTCTAACATTTTGGGTCTTATAGACTTTCTGTAGTCTATTTCTTTCACTGATCTTAATATGTCTTTCCATCTCTATTAAATCAAGTAACTAAGAGCACATTTTTGTTTTCCATTTCCTACGGGCATTCTACAGAAAGTTCCAGAAAATCTTCCTGTACCATATTCTCTTCAGCTTCACCCTGCGTCATCCATTGCTCTTTCATACTGGTCATATGGGAAATCACTGGCCTATCACCCTACAGCATTGAGGGCATCAAAGTTTTTAATTGTTTTCTACACTGAAGAAGGCATTGTTTTGCCAAAACCAGTCTGCATAATGAAATTATCTATAGTTTGATACATATGTATCATTCTTAGTGTTTTTCTTCCTTATCTGACACATTTTTCTGCTGGCCTCCCGTTGTTAATATGGAATACTTTGGCCGTGCATTGACTTACGTGCATATCAGCATGTTCGGCTGTGGCATCAAAGTTACCACAGTTTCTTTTTCCTTCCCTTGTTGTGCAACTTCAACTGAACTTTTGTACTGGTTTCCTACTGAAGACGCCAAAGTATCTTCATATGGCAACTGATCAGATGCTTTCTTCTCCACTGGTTTCTCCTCAAATCTCATGCTGTGATGCTATCAGAGTTAGATTTTTTTACATTAAAGTCCTCGCTTCACAGGTAGTCCATAACTTCAGTTTCTATGTCTTTAACTTCTCGATTATTAATCTTCTTTTCTACTTCCCCATTTATAGTCTTATTTTTTGTATTGTAAAATTTTCCATATCTGAATGCCTTTCCCTGTCTTTCTCTTCAAATTGGTGCTGTTTTTTCCCCCCATGTCCATATTTCTCCATCAGATGTCTCCCACTCTTCCTGTTACTCCTTATTTGGGAGACTCATTGTTCCATTGTGCTGTGACACAGCCTGTGTTAGACTTTCTACACTAAATCCTTCACTTCATGGGTTGTTCTGCACTTCCCCTTCACAATTTTATTTTTTTGTGTTGTAAAATTTTCCATATCTGAATCCCTTTGCCTGTATTTCTCTTTGAATATCTTTGGAGCTGCTTTTTTGGCTTAATTAATTTGTTTTTTTCTTTGGATAAAAAATATTGCACTATATCAAGTCTCTCTTTCTTTCCCATGTCCACATTTCTTTTTTATACCTTGCAAGCATCTCTAGATTTTGTTCTTTATATTTTTGCACTTCCTCAATCATTACTTTTTCCAAACAGCCCAAGGTTTCTTGGCCTATCATGAGTCTGTTGTATTAACGAACATAAATTTGCATTTGAAACTTTTGGAAGTTTTTCTTGTGCAAGAATTTTTCTGTCCTCTATTTTCTCTCTTAATTTTTTGTATGTCTTCTGTCCAGAAATTCTGGGCTTCTTGCATAATAGCAAAAATACATAATTTATTTCTTATCCTCAATAGTCCACTCTAACATCTTTATGGCTCTTTTTTTACCCATCAATTTTTGTGATTTTTGTGGACTACTGCTTCCTTCTACAACAGGGGGACACACTCCCCCCTGAGCCTGGCCTAACCCCATTGTAGGAATGTTTCCATATCTTGAAGATTGTACATGGCCATTTTTTATTTTCATTCCTGGCACCAGTGCACCTACCACAATAGAGCACTTTTTTATCCTGGAACTTGTACACCCAGCTGTCTTTTTTTATTTTAACCTACTTCTGTCCATGATATATGCTATATAAAGTACAGTTCATATGTCAGTGTTGTCTTGGTGAGATTTTGTAAAAACAGGGTCCACCTCGTGAAGGTACTCATCAAGACTTGAATATGAATTAAGTTCCAGCAATACTGTTCTCCTTTGCTTTCTGATTTTATCATCTCTCCATTTGGACCCCTTATTCTCAGCAGTAAGGAAGTTTTGATGAAGAAACCCCTCTCCTCATTTTGATAAATGATAAGTGCTATTAACATTCACCTTACCTAATTCCAATGCAACAGTTCAGATCTCACTGTAATGTCTGATCAAAAGAATGACATAGCAGAAGGGCAGCACTCTTTATGTGACATTACAATGTCATTAGCAAAGCCTGAATTCAAGTGTGTCTGGTGTGAGAATAGAACTCACATAGTTTCTGGTCCTACAGACTTTAAAGGCAAGTGGACTAACTGGAGAATCCCTGACATTGAAAAAGCTAGAATACAACAGTATTAAGCACATTTGCAAAAAAAGTCAGGTTCAAAATGGATGCAGACATTAGACAGCTTTTTCTCTTAACTATTTTGAGCCTAGTGGGTAGCCTTGTTTATGAGCAGTCAAAGACTACATCAGCACCATTAGATATCAAAATATATTGGTCAATTATTATTTTAGGGTCAAGTGGTATAGCAAGACAGAAGATGTACACGAACCACATATTTGACTGTAAAAGTAACTTCTTAACATCATTGCAATACATTTCCTAATGATAACTGTGCTTTTTGAAATTCCAGTAAATTGCAATGGCTCACAATGATTTAAAAAAAAAGTTCAAATCTGTTTCAAAAACATACCAGCCCTGATTATTTATCTTCTTTGTATGATTTATAATGTCATGGTAACAGTGGCAACTTCTGTAATAGATCAATGGACTAGAATTCTGCCACCACATATATGGGCATGCACACCTGCTCATGTATGTTACTATCAGTGCTGAGATAAAAATGCCAATGGAATTCACATCATGGAGCTGTACTTTATAAAAACTAAGCCTTTTCTAAATAATGGTACTGCAATATGTCGTGGTAGGGTCATCATTAAGTCATATTTTTAACCTTTAGTCAGGATGATTTAACTTACTGGGTAAAGCTGCACCCTCATTATAAAGTTACTAGGCTAATCGCCTGAGGACCCTTACAAGCCTAGTCAAATTTAGCCTTATTACCATGATTAGCACCTATTACCCCTGTCCAAGAGGGACACAGGTGGAAAACCCCAGGGTGAATTTATGGTTACCCATCCAATCATCCAGATTGCATTGAAGACGGGCAATGAGGTGTTTGAAGTGAAGAGGGAGTCTATTCCATAGGTGTGGTAACCTCTGGGAGACAAATATGTCCCTCCAGCAGGTTCTATTGATGTCACATACCATGTTTAGGTTCTTAGAGTGAGTAACTCACATGCCATTTGACTTGCAGATGTTTAGCATTTCCTATAAAGCAGGGTCAGAGATCACTTTATATGCAAGGTAGAGATCGCTTCTGAGTAGTCTGTATGAAACAGAATAAAGTGACAGTGAGTTCAGCTGATCCACATAGGATAGCTGCTGAAGAACTTGAGTTTTCCTTGTGAGGAACCTTTGTGGTCTCTGCAATTGCTGCAGGTGCTTTGAAAGGTACATACCAAAAGAGGTGTTGTACTCAATTATTGGCCTAATAAGTAAAGAGTATAGGGAGTGCCCAGATCTCTCACCACTGAGTGCGTACTTAGGGTAATTTGCAGGAACATCGCTCTTACCAAAAGGGATGATAGTGCATTTTTTTGCATTGAGTATGAGGCCATGACTTTGGTACCAGTCATTTGTTTGTGTGAGACTTTCTTGAAGGATGTTGACATCATTTGGAGATTCTATGACTGCACCCAATTTGCAGTTGTCAGTAAACTTTGTCAGCCACAGTCCCTTGGTTTTTGCTTGTACTTCAGAGAAATAGATTCATAGAGGTCCCAGGATTGATCCCTGTGGAACACCACTGGTTACAAGTCTGCTGTTGGAGGTGGATTCCCCTGTTTTGACTGTATGGGTTTTATCAGTGAGCCAGTTTGCAAACAAACTTATGATACAGAGGTTGATAACTAGCTGGGAGAGTTTGTCAATGATATATGAGTGAGAGACAGTGTCAAATGCTTTGGCTTGGTCTAAATTGGCTTTATGCACAGATTTCCTTTTGTCCAGAGCCCTGGTAACTGTCTCAAAGAAGTCCACCAGGTTTAACAGGCATAGTCTCCTCTTAACAATTCCAAATTTGGTAGGATCTAGTGTTTCTGTGCTAATCATCCAATCCAAAATGGTGGTTCTATTAAACAAGCTATAAAGCAATCGTACAGCCTCAGTGCAGATTTTGCCTGTGAATTCCAAAACCTATTGGAATACAGTCCATGGAAACTAGTGTACATAGAAACAATGTTAGGAGCTGCTGTTCCTTTTATTCATGTGTATGCACAACAGCCCCATGTCTATGCTGCTGCAGCTAAAAGGCTATGGTCAAGAAGGACAAGGGTGTTTAGACCCCATTTAACATTTCATGGTCTGTATGAGGTGGAAATTGTAGAGCACTAGAGGGTGGATAGAGACACATTACAGGAACTCTGCAAACTCTGTCATCCTCAACTGAGAGCAAGGGCAAGCTGAGGGAAAACAATACCATTGGAGACTAAGGTATGTGTAGCACTTAGAATATTAGGTACAGGAACCTTGCAGAGACCAACAGGGGACATGCTGATGGTGTCACAGGCATCAGCATTCAAGACGCTAGATCAATTCCCGAATGCCATTACAACATGCAAGTGACTGCATACATTTTCCTTGTATACCTGAGGACAGAGACACAACTATGCAGGAGTTATACCCTGTAGCGCACTACCCTGAAGACTTGGGTGCCCACAGAGTGCATGCACTTCGAAATCAAAACACCACTTGGGGAGCAGGGAAGGGTGTACATAAACAGAAAGAACTTCCACTCCATTAACTGCCAGGTCATGTGTAATGCTAAGGGAATCATCCTGAATATCTCTGCTGGCAACTCAGACAGTTACCATAACTCACATATCTGGCAAAACTCTAAGCTCTGTCAGATGTTTTCTCGGGGTGATATCTCACAAGGTAATTTACTTGGGGATGTGGGTTATGCATTCAAACAATGGCTAATGACGCCCATCAGAAATGCACACATACCAGCTTATGAATGCTATAATGAGGCACATGCTAAAACAAGAAATATCATAGAGCATGTGTCTGGGCTGCTGAAGTCATACTTTTTGTGTCTAGATACATCTGTGGGGGCCCTGCAGTAAAATATCTTTACATGTGCTAAATTTTTCACTGTTTGTGCTGTCCTTCACAATATTATTCTGCAAAAAAACAGCTTCAGTTGGAGCACCAAGGGGAAGGGGCACATATCCCACCACCACTGGCAAGGTCACCTCAACCACATGCAGCTGAGGATTCAGGGAAGGAACCATCAACCACTGTGGGTATAAGCAGATGTAGGCATGCACAATATGCCCTCGCTCTGGCCAAGGGTCAACAGATGGTACACCTGCTCACCCCCTAAGGGCC
The DNA here is from genome assembly GCF_019279795.1 of Protopterus annectens. Lineage (NCBI taxonomy): Eukaryota > Metazoa > Chordata > Ceratodontiformes > Protopteridae > Protopterus > Protopterus annectens. The sequence continues at coordinate 594,610,886 of NC_056735.1, read as the reverse complement.
AAAAACCTTCATCCTATGCACATACGTACAGTAACATTGATGACAGGCAACGCTCACAACTTTTACTTACCCAAGTAATGGCTGTGTACTGCTAGCATCACACACAGTCAGCCCCAAATTAAAACACTTGCAACCGCTGGACTTCAAGGTAAGTGTTGAACCTGACTGGAGTAGGAAAATAAATGGCTAAGAACACAAATGAATGGCAAACTCTTACTTGCTAATTTAACTAAGTAGAATGTGGGTGATTTTTTACAGCAATGACATCAATATGTGACAGCACTGACTTTTGTCAATACGTGTTCTCTATCAACTAATAGGCCTCATGCCAGTTGTGTCCCATGGACTCCCCCATCTGTGAAATAGACTCTGTCTCCATGTCAAGCAGGGTACCTCATTATTCCTTTTAAAGTGCAACCTGGATAATTGGATGGGAAACAGAAAATACACCCCTGGGATTCCACATGTGTCCCTGATGGACAGGGGAGTTGAGTGCTGACTTGTCTAAACATGGCCTAATCACTGGTCCTTCTTATTTTATCCATTTTTTTTTGGTTTTGTGCTCTGGTGGTTTGGATGGGCTAAACTCTTGGCTGGGCTTATAAAGGTCTCAGGGCCAATAGCGTAGTAGCGTCCTATGATCTATGATCCTATGATCCTATGCATCAAATATTCACACATTCATGCCTCTCAAATGTACAGATTTTCACAGAATGTCCAAATTTTGGCCTCATATTTTTGGTTCTTTTTTTCATTGTGCAATACTGGCAAGTTACTGGCAATTCATTAAAGACTGAAGTTAGAAAATAATGAGCAACATTTCAGTTTCAGAATGCATATCCTTCAGAAAATTCATGGTAATGCAAAACCTGCTATTTTGTCAACTTTCTAAGTTTGTAAGAGCAAAATATTTAAAAATTGTCCATATGTTTGGGCCTTTGTCTCACTTTTATTTATGGCTTCAGCCAGCTTTGTTGGTCTAAGAGATTGAGAGGTATGCACACATTACAAAAACCTGTAAGAAAGCAGTACAGTTTTGAAAGGAGCATGACAAACACACATATACAAAGCACTCAGTCAGCTATACACCATGGGCATCAGACAAAAGACTTATGTATCCCCTGAATCCAAAAGTTATAAAATCAAGGATATGGCACAGTTATCATAATTTGCATAGGGCATTGTTTAGCGGGGCAGAAGACCAAGACTGACACAAAAGGTAGTGAGCGTGTGTGAGTAAGAAAGACAGACATGCAGAAATTTGGATAAAGTATCAAATGGCCACTGAGACAGAATGAACTGTAAGGCTCACAACTGACCTATGTAACCGTTATGTATGTGTGTGTCTATATGGGCACTCAAGGTGAAACGTGTGTGACTGTCTGCAAAAACATAGTCAATCTCTGTACTAACTCTACATCCTGGTATATTGGAGAGGTGTGAGCCATGCATGTTAGAGATAATAGCTCATATTCATTGTGCCCATCTGCAAGAACTGGCTCTACCAGGAGTTGCATTGGCATGTCTATGCCGGGGGTCAGATGCACTGCTGCTACCTGAATGTGTCTGATGTCTGTTGGATGAACTCTCCTCATGAGTATGCTCAGGACAATGACCCTATGGCCTATCTCATCTGGGTGTAGACACCTCAATCATTGACTGAGTAATGGAAGTAATGCTATTATGGGAGTATAATCGGGCATGGCCACATTGGTTAAAATCTGATGATGATGCTGACCTATGACCACATGGATGCCATTCCTCTCCCAGCAGACATTCCATCACAGACACTGCCTGTTCCATCATGTCATTCATCCAATCCACTGAATTGGCCATGGTGGAGGCAGTCATGCATGTCGGTGTATGCCCCATCTACAACCCTAAGCATGTCCTCAGAGGCCTTGTTGGAACATGCCTGCCATGAGGGCCCTAGACCTACATCGAATGGCATGTAAAGATACACCAGGATCAAGTGGAGGGTGGTCAACCAGCTTCCTCTGAGACCCATAACAACCGTCCTGTGTGGCACCTCACCCACACTTTGGCTATGGCCAGAGTCAACCAGAACAAGTGTGTCACCTGTCTAATATCTGAGGGCTCACTGGAATAGGTATGCATAAGCCTACTGGCTGTGTCTGATAGAAATATAGGGAAAGGCTGAATGGAAATATAGGGATGGCTGATTTGTCAACCTCAGTGACATATTCAACCTCTGTACAACTGTGCATCTGTTTGGCCACCATCATCATCATAATCTCACATTAGATGGTAAGAGTCCTGCACTTCCACTGCCAGGATTACCTGTGATAACAAGCAGCAAACACAGGAAAGAAATTAATACTTAACTAAAATTTAATATATGATAATAAACTAACACTGGTGTAATGACCACAGATGGTACAGCAACAAACACACATGGCATGGCAGCCACCTCACATGTAAGGATAAATGCATATTTCTGACAAATGGGTATCAATAATCAAATAAAAATATTTGGCTTACCATGTGCAGATGACTTCACACTTGCTAGGGAAGATGGTCCTGGATGAAGTTAAGCAAAAGGTAAGGACACAATCACCATAGTTCCAATAACACAGGACGGCAGAATTTTTGCCTTTATATGTCCATTAACTATACTTTTAACTGAAGCATTGCTGACACGCCCATTCAAATCCCATGTGTAATGAACTAAAATATGTCCCCTGCCAGGAGATGCCAGGCATGATGTGCATGACGTTGTGGAAAGCACCATTGCTACTTGCCTTAGACAGCTGGAGAAGTTGCTTGCTGGAATGCTGGGCAAACAAAAATGTCAAGCACTACAACAGCAAGCTAAGGGGGGGGGGTGTGATGACAGTTCTGAGGGTGAGGACTAGATTTTCACTGTCCCCACATTTAACCGGCATTAGCATTTGATGTCCTCTCTCTTTATCTCTAGTCATGGTGTTCCCCAACCTGTTGTGTTCCTCACCATCCCTGTCTCTTGTCTTGCTTGTCCTGTTTGTTTGCATCCACTTCCACAACTACCCTACTTACCTGACCCTGAAATGCCTATGTCTCTTACCCAACATTCCTGTCTTAATGAAATAAAAACTTGAAAATGGGCACCTGTCCTAAAAAAGTTATGTCTCATACACAGCTATCCATCTTTCACATGTGTCTTCTCAACACACTTATTAAGTCCAATTGGCTATACAACATGATTGCATTTTTGTCACCCATTTTTGTTGAGGCGACAGTCCAAATTCAACCAATATTCTATACATTATCATTTTACGCTGTTAAAGAAGTGGATAGCTATGGTTCATTCCTAACAACCTCCTGTACATTCCTGTATTGCTTTCCTTTTCTTCTTCCCCCTGCTTGCCCCCCATTTCACCACTTTCCTATCTGCCCCATTTTCACACTTGAATCTGGTCAAAAAATAAAATTACACACCACACGCATAAATAAGAAATCCCCAGTGAAGCACTTCACTTTTTGTCCTCTGCATTTGCACGGAGTTTGTCATTGCACACCAATTTGATTGTGAATGGCTCCTCACATCCTATGGCATAGTGTGGTTACTTTTGTGCAATGCTGTTTAAATAATCCACTGCACTTAGTAAACACATAGTTAAAGTAGAATAAAGGCACTTATATTATTTTTTTCATATAATATATTTATTTACATTGATGACTGTATAAATATGTAATTCCATATATGTACTGTTGACATAAATCACTTGAGTACTGTTTGTTTTCATAGAGTACATCACCTTAGTCATCCCTTCTCACATTTCCAATAATTGTCAAATGAACAAGTTATAAACACCATAGTATCTGTAGCTTTGAACAACATAGCAAGTATGGATAAATACTTCTCAAGTTCAACTAGAGTCCTTAAATGTGTATCTCACATGCTCAAACACTTAGTCATCAATTGCACAAGCCAGCTGCTTGGTGGTATGCCATAGAAAGTGCTTCTTAGCACGTATTGCTTATGTTTACTGTCTAGTTAGTCTTTATCACATTAAAGTTCATGTAAAAACTTGATGAAAGGGAAGGCACTTTTCAATGACTGAACACATATTTACACCCAGTCATGAGTTACCTGCACCCATGCACTTGAAACTCGGTATCTCAGTACTTGTTACCAAATATCAACTACGTTACAGAAGAAAATACAAAAATGCATTGTTACATAACATGTACACCTTTGTAATGACAATGCATATTCAGATTGTCTAATATTTGTATTAATGTGAACAGAAATTCTTCACAAATGTAAACACACAGATATGATCATAAAAAATGTGTGTCTGTGACAATTTGTGTGTAATGTGCACACCATCCTGTGAAACAGCTGGATATGTCTCATTTCTGCTACATAAATCCCTGACAGCTGTTTGCATCTAGTTTGACAAGCTGTCTCTTAATATATACCTGCACATTGGAAACACAACAGGAAATAGTACATTTACACTTTGCACACCACTCTCATAACATAACAGGATATGCTAACCAGATTGTATAATGATGATGGCATCATCTGTAAAGACCCCTATGACAAGGTATGCATATTTCAGAAGAATGTAATTGTGTATCCTATTGCCAGCAAGTCAGTCCCAGGGAGTGCAAATATTTTGACAGTCGTACATGGCTATCCATCCATTTCATACAGGCCTTCCAACATCTTCTCTCAAACATGCAATGATGAAAATGTCATCCACTATAAGTTGCCCAGCAGCATTGTAAAGGTCTAACATACGTCATAGCACTTGCATTAAATACTGAGTTCTCTAGCTGGTGTACTTAGGTGGGGTTCTAATCTCACTGCACTCAACTGGTGTGTGTCTTTTAGTGTTCACTTCATTGACATGCAAGAGACCAGCATGTGAAACACTCCTAATACCAACAGACACTGCTGATGTCATCAGCTATAAAGTGTTTTCTGACACTATGCAAGCCAGACCTGTGCTGTGGTGCTTGCACTAAGTACTATGCCCTGTGAATAGTCAGGTACGGGTTCTACTGTAACTGTGGTCAACTGGTGTGTCTGTCTGTCTGTGTTCACTTGGTTGACATTTAAGTAACTCTTTTAAACAAGCACATTAGACACTCCTATTACCATTTTCTTTTTAACAGACTTTGCTGGCGTCATCAGTTATAAAGTGCTGTTTGATAATAACATATAAAAAACAGACTTGTGCTGTGGTATTTGCATTAAGTACTGTGCTTTGTAGATAGTCAGATGGATGTTCTACTGACACTGCTGTCAACTGGTGTGTGCGTGCGTGTGTGTGTGTGTGTGTGTGTGTGTGTGTGTGTGTGTGTGTGTGTGGGTGTGTCTGTTAGTGTTCACTTGGTTGACATTCAAGAGACCATTTTAGACTAGCATGTGAGACACTCCTACTAGTATTTTCTTTCTCAACTCACACTGCTGATGTCAACAGCTATAAAATGTTGTCTGATATTGCAGAAATCTGACTTGTGCTTTGACGCTTACTTTAAGTACTGTGCACCATAGATAGTCAGGAAAGGGTTCTACTTTCACTGTGATTAACTGGTATGTGTGTGTCTATGTCTATCTCTTTTCACTTTGTTGGTGTTCAAGAGACCATTTTAGATCAACACATGAAACACTCCTAATACCATCTTCTTTTCAAGAGACACTGCTGATGCCATCAGCTATAAAGTGTTGTCTGACACTATAGAAACCAGACTTATGCTGTGGCACTTGCATTAAGTACTGTCTTCTGTAAATAGTCAGGTAGGGGGTTCTTCTCTCACTGTGGTCAACTGGTATGTGTGTGTTTGTGTGTGTCTGTGTTCACTTGGTTGACATTCAAGAGACAATTTTAGACCAAAATGTAATACACTCCTATTGCCATCTTCTACTCAACAGACACTGTTGATGTCATCAGCTATAAAGTGCTGTCTGACACTGTAAATGCCAAACTTGTGCTGTGGTGCTTGCATTAAGTATTGTGCTCTGTAAATAATTAGTTAGGAGTTCTATCCTCTCATCAGTCAACTAGTTTGTGTGTGCATTTAACAATTGGTATGGTGACAATTTTAAAATGACATGTGAGTGTAGAGCTTAGACCCTCCTCCAAACATTTTCTTGTAACATTCACTAATGATGTCATCATGTATAGCATGCACTCTGACAGTAGTTAAGACAAACCTCTGCTGTGGCAGTAACATTAACTACTATATTCTCAAGTTAATTTACCTAAATATATAGGGACTCTAATCTGACAGCAGGTGACTTCAGTATGTATACATCCAAGTATTACATCTGAGACAAATTAACACATACATGTGACTCCACATGCATGTCAGTCACTCATTCCAACATGTTCTTCTCAGCATACAAGTATGCTAAAGTGCAATGTGACAGTGTTAAAGTCAGACATATGCAGTAGTGCTACTGTTACGTTGCATTGCATTCATCTGTTGTACCTACATAGATGTAATGTTCAAAACAGACCCAGTCTACTGTTGTGTGTGTGGTTGGTGGCACATTATTTCCATTGTATGATCTTTTGTATCAATCTACATTTCACTACTACTTATGAGAACCTTTAATGTAGCCCCATGGGGTCTACTTTATTTAAACAAAAATGCATTACATCGAACACCACTCCACTGACACATATACACCGAACTGCAAAATAATTGAATGCACAAAACCGCGGAACTCAAAACACCGAATTGTCATACTAGGCCAGCTCCACTGCCCAAAACATACTACCCACCCAAACAAAATAAATAAATCACAAACATCCACCAACCAAAACCCTACTTCTAACCCTACACTAAACCCCATATACACCACTATCTATGCACTATCCTTAACATTTCCCTAACCCTAAGGTCTGTAACTATTGCACACTTACTTTACGGAGCTATACCCAAACAAAATAAATAAACCACACACATACACTAACCAAACCCCTGCTTCAAATCCTACATTAAACGTTAAATACATTACCCATCTTACATTACCTATCTGTACACTTACCTTAACCCTCACCCTAATAGTAACCCTAATGTCCATAACTATCGCACACTTACCTTACGGATCTGTAGCTCAGATGGGCCAACCAAAACACTTCGACATTTCGATTTTCTCAGTTTTGTGCGTTCGCTAAATTTGTGGTTCGCTGATTAAGTGTCAATGAACTTGCATTCGACTTAAAGCGGTTTCGATAGAATAAAGTAGACCCGCCCCATGCATCCACCATCCACTTTTTTCCTATGACCACATGACATTATTCCTGGAGAGGAGTGGAGGATGTCCTCATGTTAAATATGCATACACACATCATGAAGCTGGGTCCTTCCATGAGCCTCTGCAAAACATCTCAAGATCACCATATGAGTGATTGCTAATTCTGTCATGGTGTGGTGCCCATGTCCCATATGGACTGTGGCAGTATGTAATGCAATCCAACAAATACACACATATGCACTATACTCTTAACTATCTTCCATCATATAGATATAGGGAGTTTTTTAATTGTGTAATAATGGCTGGCATTTATGTGAAGCTGGCCATCAGTATTATAATATCGTAAGACCCTATGAATATTGGACATGTCAATCTTGCTTTCATTGACACATGCTATGTTGAGGTGTGGATATACAGTATGCCTATAAGAGGTTATTAAAATCTGTGATGTGAGCTAATGTATTGTTGTCCATTGCTGCTAGTTATTACATGCTTATTCTATAGCAGCTGTAGTAATGTGTCTCCTGAGAACTCTTTACATTGTATGATAACATTTTATGTATATTGTTGGCTAATAAGGCATGTTGTAGTGGGGCAGCTCAACATTCTACACAGTATTCATTCCACCATCACAGAGATACTTGTAGTATGGCACAGGTGTGCATATGTCTACCTACCATTATTAAATACTTTGTGATAGACATCAGTATAAATTCATACTGATTACATCGGCACATTAGTCTTGTCTTATACACATGTTGTAATGCTGTGATATACACAAAATTTGATTCAATACAAAACTTGTGGAATTCATTTTATGTGTGGTTTATTTGCTATTGTCAAGAATTATTGAGGTGGTCAGTACCACCATTTTGTGACTGTTACCATTTATCTCAGGAAATGGTCTGCATGAGCCACAAACAACTGATCTGCAATGTGTCCTGATATGGCATCAGGCTGCTCAAACACAGCTTTCACATGAAACACATATAGGCATATGTTGTGCAATTGATGCAATTATGTGACAATGTTACAGTTGTGTGACTGCGTAAACAGTACCAGTGTGTGGAATGTGATGCATTACCAACATTGTTTTTGGAAGTCTTTTCACAAATCATTTATTTCATTAAATGTGAAACGTTAAGGGGAATACACAAGTAAGCAGTGAACTGTTTGTGGATGCCACCAAACTTACTCAACTAGATAATATAGACAATCTGCTAGCTGACAGTTTGTCTCACAATTCGCCCTCCCTGTTGCCACTGGCCATTAGCCAATGTATACATGTGAACATTACTCAGTTTTTATTCTCAGGAGGGCAGCTCATCTGTGTGCTTTCTATAACTAAGTCAAGCAATCAGTGGGCCCTGACAACATTATAGGTTACCTGTAGCATGACTTAAAACCTGACCTAGCAGACAGTTGGATTCCAAATTCAACACACCCTCCAGATAGCCTATGTTCTCATAAAAGGATAGACAGCAACATGTATCTATCTGACTGGTGGGGACCATCACCTGATGCATGGAGTTATAGACCCGTCTTCCTGACTATCCTCATCTGTGAGGTAGACTATGGACCTCATCAAAAATGACACAGGTAATCTCCTGACCGTGTACCAAACCCATGTTTGATTTGTTAAGGCTACATCATGTCTGTTACATCTGTCTGATGTCACCAAGAAGGTCACAAAAGGGCATCCATGGTGAAAACTCCATCATCCTGCATAACTTGACTTGGGCAATGCATGTGATCGCAAATCCACACTCAGATATTACAGAGAAACTGTTTCAAATGAGCATAAACAGCTACATCACTAAGTGGGCAGACAACTGGATCATGTATGTGATAGATAATGTTGAAGTGCTTGAAGTCACCTTTATCTAGAGTCCAGTGCCAGGTCCGTACCACAAGAATCTGAACTAGGCCCTTTCCTGTTCGGTGTTTAAGTCTCAGACATCACAACTATTTTATACATCCTTTGTCTAACCTGTTTTGTGTAGGAATGCAAATTGTGGACAATAACTAAATCCAAGTATTGCACTGGTATAATGCAGACATCAGCACACACAAAGGATTGTTGCCACAGTCATGAGTACACAGCAGATGAACAAAAAATCATGGGAGGGTTACTTCTTTATAATAGAAAATACACAAGCTAATTATAATATACACAGCACACCCTTATGAGCAGACCAAGCTGTATGTGACCTGTGCACTCAGGTAGATGGTATGCCAAATGTCCACCAGCATGTGTCCACAATGGTGTCTAATCCCTTGTATGTAGCACTCCTGAGTTTGTGTGGGACATCCACATCAAATGTCATTGTTCTCAGCCCTCATCACACCAATAATTGAGTGCAATGCATTCTTTTTCATGTACCTTCCAACACATCTTCCAGGGATGAGTTACTCAAGTGTATCACATTTGCCACAGTAAGTTCCCACACAACTTATTGGCCATACCTAAGTATTATTTTTGATGCATAACCATTTAGAGCTGACAGTGTAGAACACCCTTCAAGGTGTTATACAACATGCATGTATAGTTCGTGTTTCTGTGATGCACACAATAAATATAGCTGATTGACAATATTGATGGCATGGTTTAAATTCATAAAAATGTGGATTGTGGCCTATACTTGCCATGCAAACCTGCCAACTAGCCAGGATTGCTTGTAATTTTAACTGCAGGTGTAACAGTGTCTCTCTTATCATCTCTGAAAGATGCTAATTTTTGAGGAAGGTGCGCTTGATTCCCCTTTTAGATTACTGACAAAACATGACAGTTGTATAAGTGTGTTCTTGTAGAACCATGTATAATAACTCACAATCACATATTTTATATCAATGACACAGAGTAATGGCGGTATTATTCTGATATTGTCCATGATTGTGCGTGCTTCTGTCTACTGTTGTCCATGAGCCTGTTGCTATGTATAAATCAAAAAAGAAAAAGCCAGCACTCAGAGGCAATTAAAGTTTCATTCCTTTCCCTTCAGACCGGTTTCTGTAACAAGCCTTCTTCAGTGATAAAACATACATACTGCAGGGACAGGGACTAAGAAAGTCTTCTATTTCAAGGGGGAATGTTATTGACAACAGCAAGAAACAGCTATGGGGGCCTCGTTTGCCCCAATTTATGCTGACCTCTTTATGGGGTATGTGGAAGATCAGATTATATATGATGTCATGCATAACATTTACCTCTCAGAGATGGATATATGGAGACGTTTCATTGATGATTGTTGGTTGGTTTGGTGTGGGGGTGTAGACTATTTGTTAGAATTTTTGGAATATCTCAATTGTAACTGGTGGGGGATTGAGTTTACAGTTAATTATCATAGTAAAGAGATTAATTTCCTGGATGTCAATATTTCGAGACAGGGGGATGGCACGCTCAAGACGTCAGTATACAGGAAATACCTACAATACAACAATTTATTATATGCAACCAGTTTACACCTCACACATACCATCAACAATATTCCTAAATCAAAGTTTATGAGAATTAGAAGAATATGTTCTGCAGACATGGAATTTCATAATGCTAGGCATGATCTTGAGGGCAGATTTATTAATAGGGGATATAAGAAATCAACAGTACAAAAGGCCAGTGATTGGGCGGCCAGTTGTGAAAGATCTAGCTTATTGAATTATAAAGCTAAAACCAAAAAGGATGGATCAGGAACCATGAGGTTGGTTACTACATTCGGCAGTAATATACATTTATTGCAGGATGTAGTTAACAAACATTGGAATATTCTTCGGGCCAATACAGATTTGGATCAATGTTTGTCTACCAGATACCAATTTTCTTTCAGAAGGGGAAGAACACTTACTTCCTATTTTGCGCATTATAAGAAAACGTTTTTGGATTATGTGACCCAACATCAACTAACCATATTGGGGGATAGGCTTGTTGGGTCACATCCTTGTGGACATTGCAGTCTGTGTAAACATATGTTTAAAACTTCATCTTTTAGCAGTAAAAACACTGGTCAAATTTTTGATATTTCTTTTTTTTGGAAATTGCAGCTCTGACTGGGTTGTCTATTTGGCTAATTGCCAATGTTCTGCCTTTTATGTAGGACAGACTTCTAGGCAACTATCCACAATTTCATTGATGGGATTACAGCTGAATATAGAGTTATAGCTAGCATAAGGCAGTTTTTCAGCAGTCTGTATACAGTAATGAATCTCCTCTGTTGTCACTTGTTCAGAGATAAGCAACTAATATATCTGAGTTGTTACAGGTGCAGTATGAATACGGTTTTGTACATATGTGCACTTGTGTGGTGGTGTGGAATCAACACATAAGAAAATCATTAAAGAATTTATACATAGGCAATTTATATGACTTCTACACTGTCAAAGGAGGGACACTATATCAGAAGAAGGATGTTTTACTAAAATAGTCTGTGCATTAAATAAGTTGAAATTATTGATTGCAGCATTTCAAGAATAAAATGAAAACAGAACATGTTACTGTTTTCTTCATATTCATAATTATGCAGCATACCTAATAATACTGACATTTGATTTGCTTCCCAACTAAAATGCACATAGGTTCATAGATTATTACTAGGCTAGCAGCCCCGAGGGCCTTTATAAGCCAGCCATTCTTCCTAAATGCATCTGACACATTTTGATACCATTGAGTTACTTTAATGGGTGTATTCAGTTTGGCGCATGGGAAGTCAAGCATTTGTAGGCTGCCTATGTCTACTACAGACATAAGTCCCAGACGAGGGGTAAATATCTGATTCCCCATCCACTGGCCCAAGTTGCATGTGAATTGGTTTAAGGAAAAACTCTGCTTCACATTTTTACTTTTGTCACAAAGGCAAATGCATAGTCCATATATCCCTAAATGTCTTTGCTTTTAATACATCAAAACTATATATATATATATATATATATATATATATATATATACACACACACACACACACACACACACACACACACACACACACACACACACACACACACACACAGACACACACACAAAACCACACACACACGTATGTATGTATATATATATATATATATATATATATATATATATATATAAATGATGTGGGACTTTTTCCACAATCCAGTTTCTAACCAAAACTTCACCCGTTTACATATCATCTCCAATGCAGAAAAGAAACATGGCCAACACCCCAGTAAAAGCTACAAATAAAACCTTATCAGCAGTAAAAAAGAAGTATATGTAATAAAGTAACAGACCTTCATGCATAGGTTTCACATCAAACACCTCATCTCCTGTAATTATCTGATACCTGGTTAAAATCATCTCTAAAAGATGAAATGATATATCTGATCCCCCTAAAATTTAATCAGATGGAAAACTCCCTGATGCCATTAGTGATCACCTCACAACCTATGCCAACAGGCATCTCTTATCCACTCCAAAACAATGACACAATATACAGAACACAACATGATTTAACAAAAATACTTTTCTAGCAGCCTTAAAGTAATGGAATTGAAATATCACTAAATATCTTCCATTTGAAGCAATAACACAATTTAATTAAAACTTCTTAATACTGTAAACAAAATTCCCCATGTAAGAAGAAAACAAGTCAAAGTAAACCCTGCCACATGGCTTAAACATTCAACCAAAGAGCTGATGAGAAATAAAGATAAAGCATGGACAAACTGGTTAAAGTATAAAACACAACAGTAAAAAATGCAGTGTAATGAAGTTAAAATGAAATACTAGCAATTCCCCACCTACCCAATAGAAAGAAAAAAATCAAGGAAAGGTTAATGGAAATTATTTGAGAGTTATTAGGCAAAATATACTTTTCTTCAGAAGTTATAGCTGGTGAGTGGGATAAAATGAAAGTAAATTAAAAAAAAATAGGGTAGAAATAAAAAAAATATATAAGGTTCAGAAGTTATAATAATTATTTAGAGGAGCTGACAAAGGTTAATGTATTACAGAATAACGGGAATCTTACAGAACAAGAAGAGGCACAACTGCAGAGTGCTAAAGAGAAAATAAGGGAGTACCTAGAAAATATGCATGAGTTTAGAAAGATTGCTAATAAGCAATTTTTTTATAATAACTGCAAAAGGCAAATACTTTTAACACAACAACTTAGGTAACAGAAAGTAGAAAGAGTTGTTACCAAACTTAAGGGGTCTATAACAAGAAAAATAAACAGAGGTTGATTAGATGCACTAGAGATATTTAGAAATTTTATGAATTTTTTTTATAAAGCAGTGAAATGTGGAAATAAAGTGTACAAATGGAAGTATTTATGGGGGACTTAAGTACGCCAAGGTAAAAACTAGACAAGGCTCACAGTTAACTGTTAAGATAGAATGAGACAAGATAAAACCAGTGACATATAATCTATCTGCATGAACTTCCCATGAATCGATGGTGTTCCTGTGGAAGTTTAGAAGCTAGGAAGGAAGAATGTGATAAAGATCCTGAAGGTTTTGTTTAACAGCATTTTAAAAGGAAGGAAAGCACCAACATCTTGGAAAAAAGGCATGGTGGCTGTAATGCTTAAGGATGGTAAAGACACATCAGACACAGCTTCATATAGGTTCATAGGTGTTTACTAGGCTAATGACCATAAGGGTCTTTTTAAACCTACACATGCATCCCAAATCTCTGACAAGTGTAAGCATTGGCCTGGGAGATGATTCATTTACAGGTTACCTGTGTCAGTTAGTGACATAGGTGCCAAACCAGGGATGAACTTTCAGTTTTGCATCCGATTGTCTCAGTTGCACTTGAATTGGGCTTGGGAGGAACTCTGCTTCACATGAATGGGAAGCCTGTTCCATAGACAGAGTAGTCTCTGGGATACATACCTATCTCTCCAGCAAGTCCTATTTATATTGTAAGCAAGATTTAAGTCTTTAGAATGAGTGATTCTGGTTCTGTTTGTTTTGTAGATATGCAGGAGGTCCATCAGAGTGGGGTCTGATAATGCCCTGTATGCCAAGGATAGAGCCTGTAGAAGACAGAATACAGTGGTAGGGCCTTGTAGGACATTTTACTTATGCCCTGTATTCTTTTAGTGAGGACTTTCTGTGGACATTCCAATTGCTGGATATGCCTGGTTCGGTACATACCAAAGGGGGCATGGTACTCAATGATAGATCTGATGAATGCCGAACACAGTGGAACAATGACTTCCTTGGACTTAGATGCCAATGCTTTGTTTATAAGTTGTACAACACAGAATGATGTCTTCACTACTGTAGACACATAAAGGTCAAAGGCAAGATTCCTATACATGTGTGTCCATAAGTCCCTGACTACTGGGTCAACTCTAAAGGGTGTGTTGTCAATATGATAGTTACCAGGGATGGATGACTTACCAAATAATACAATTATGCATTTCTTGGCATTTAGTTTTAATCCATTCCTCTGAGACCAGTTGTCTGTGTCAACCCATTCTGGAGAACATTTGCATCAGTGTGAAATTCAATTATATCTCCTAATTTGCAATCACCTGCAAATTTAGTCAGCCAGAGACCACTGATACTGGCCTTGAATTCTGAGAAGTAAATGCCAAAAAGGAGCAGTCCAAGGAGTGATCCCTTAGGGACTCAACTTATGACTGGCAACTTTGTAGAGATGGACTCCCCAATTCTAACTTCCTGGGTCCTGTCTGTGAGCCAGTTGGCTATCCACTGGGTGACATACAGATTTGTACCTAATCTCTTGAGTTTGTCAACAATACCCAAGTGGGGTATTGTGTCAAATGCCTGGCCAGGTCAAGGCAGGCAATGTGAATGATTTTGCTGTCATCCATTGCATTGGTTACCTTCTCAAAGAAGTCCACCAAGTTGAATAGACATGATCTGCCCTTGACTATGCCAAACTGGGTTGGGTCCCATGTATGGAGGTTTACTATATCTCTGTTGATCATCTCCATGATATTTTTTTCCATGGCTTTACATATAAGACTAGTGAGACTTATGGGTCTGTAGTTTCTAGGATCTGTAGATGACCCACCTGTGTGCAGAGGGATGACTGTTGCCTTTTTCCATTCATGAGGTACGAAGCCTGTTTGGAGGCTACAGTTAAACAGTAATTTCAGAGGCCCTGATATATCATGTTTCATGCTATTTAGAAGGCTTCCTGGGATATTGCCTTGGTGCTCTTTGTCTTAGAGAGAGTATTAAGGATCTCTTCCCTAGTAATAGTAAGAGGGGTTATATTTGATAATATTTCCTGAGGGAAGGTTGAGGGGGAGAGAGGGGTAAAGTTGGAGATGCATTTATCATCCAGGATGTTTGCTATATCTTCTGGCTCAGTGTAGGTGGCTTCATTTACAATGAGCTCTGCACACAATTGTGTATTACCTTTGAGATTGCAGACATAGCTAAGAAATGCTTAGTGATTTTCCTTGGCCTGGGAGGACAAACCTCAAATTTTGCTTTGGTAGACTTTATTTGTCCTCTGAGTTCTTTGTTTAGTTTGATGAGAGTGCTTTTTATCCTGCTGGTGTTGCACCTCCTAATTTTTGCCATGATTGTCTTCCGCCTGTTGGCTTCCTTTTTGAGTTAGTTCTCTACATCTTCCTAGTTGGTAAAGCTGCCTCTCTGCAGCTATTAACATGCTTGTACAGGGTTTCTGTGAACAGTTCAGCATAGTTCAGCAGTGTTCTCAGGGTTTTTGGGGCTTGAAAAATTTCCAGGTTCAAACTTAATAACAGGAGGCTAGCCTTAGAATAGTTCATAAATATTCCAGGTTTAGCTGGGGGTCCGAGTTTTATTTTTACTTCAAAGGAGACCATTTTGTGGTCTGACCTTATCAGGGAAAGCATTACAGTAGGCAGTGTGCAGCAGTCTCCAATAGTTGTGAGGACCAGATCCAGTACAGTTGCAGCCCTGGGTGGTGTATTAACTATCTGGTCCAGAGAGTTTGTGTTTGCAAAATCCAGGAATCTCAGTGCATGTACTTTTGGTGTCATACAGAATTCCCAATTACTAGTGGGGTAATTAAATTCACCCATGAATATGGTATTGGGTTGGATGGTTAGTGTTTCTAATAAGTTTAAATACATGGTATGGGTTTCCTGGGTCATAGAGGGGGCAAGCTTGCTTGCAAGGAAGTCATACTGGATTTTACCTATGGTGATTTGAACACGGAGCAGCTCAAGTGCACTGTCCTGTTTGACTAGCTTTGAAGTATATTTATTTTTGATGTAAATAGAGACACTTCCACCTTTAGTCCTTCCCTGTGAAGTAGCTGGTCTAAATGTGTGGAAGACGTTATGACTTTGCACTGTTGGTGTGCTCTCTGCACAGTTTTAAATCATGTCTCAGTGACTGCACAGACATCAGCATTCTCTAGGGTAAAGAAAGCTTCTAGGGAGTGGAAGTTTTTGTTTAGACTGCTAGCACTGAGCAGTAATACTTTTAGATTTTCTTGGTTTTGATTTGCTATGTCAGGAGTACTTTCAGTTTGGCGGTGCATAATAAAGGCACTATGGAGAAGACAATTTTTTAACTAATATTTGGAAGCCTAGATAGGAGAGGTGCAGACCATCTCTGGCAAAGCAGCACGGTCTGTTGACTATCTCCTTCCATGCTGAAAATATCACACCCCCTTAGAATGGCACCAGAAGCTAAGCCAATTATTAAAGTCAATCATCTTTTGTTTGTATTGTGGCATAATTCTTGGAGAAGGTAAAATGCTGCTCAATGCTAGGCTCATACCAGCCTGAGAGACATGTTCCGAGAGCTCCATGATGTTTCTCTTCATATAGTCTAGGAAGTTATGTCTCATGTCATTTACTCCCACATGGATTATGACTGAGTCATATTGGTAATTGTGATCCAATGACCTGGGTGCATGTGTAATGTGGTGGATCCTAGCCCCTGACCATAACTTTCTCCTTACTCAGTCTGGTGAGAGGGACATCAGTGTGTCTCATGATGGAGTCTCCAATGACTAGAATGTTGGATTGTGTGTTGGCTTGCTTTATGGGCTTAGAGGTAGAGGCTCCATAAGATGTAGCTCTATTTGTTGATATGGGTGTTGTTTTGAAAGAGCATATTTGGGGCTGCTGATGGTATTTGTTATGTGGACTTTGTCAAGGAGGTCTTTGTGGTTTAGGAAGGTTGCATGTAAGTTCCTCAGCATATGTGGGTCGATATGTCTGCTTTGACTTGTGTGTGATTGGTGCAGCAAGTGTACTACTGACAACCTTATTGACATTAGGAGTATTTTTATGTGAGAGCTTTGCCTCCAGTGACATTGTGTAAATACATATCGCACATACCATATCAGTTTGCTTGAGTCGTAACTGGTAGTCAGTAAGCATGTGGGAATTTCTACATTACCTCAGGATGCCCATATCCACCAATCTGGTAATGGAGACATTAGGAAAGTTCATATCCATGGCAACAGAACCTTTTTTGTTGATTAGACAGTTGGAGTGAGAATATCAGTCACTGTCAGGAGTATCCGGTGTGCAACTATGTGGACAGCGCTTGTCACTGCAAACTAGTTGTCCTGTGTGCAACTAGGTATTGGAGAAATTTCAATTGTACTTTTACAGGAAAAATGTCACTCAATGTGTCTGAATCTGTACAGAGCACTGCAATACACTTGAGGGGATATTAATATGTAGACCCTGAAAATTTAATGATGAAGTATTTAGGCAGATATTTTGAAGTTAGAAACAAATCAAACAGTACTTACTGAAAACAAAGAATAAGCTTGTCAAAAATGATGAAAAGAGGGGGGTCCCATGAATGGCTACTGCCTGCTGCTACTAATGCTGGTCTAACCACAGCTTCACACTGTTGGGATACAGTGCTCCCTTGCTTCATGTCTCACCAGAAGCAAAATTTTAGCACTAATCCCAAGAAGAGAAACAGATGATGCAAGGATCTGTAGGCTTGTAGGATTTTTCTGGTAGATGCCTTGAATAGCAACCAAACCATTCAGGAATTTTAAGCACAGACACTTACTCTCCAACCAGAAACAATGAGGAATCAATGCATTTTGCTCCTTCTGTCGCCAGGACCAGAATAGAAGAATAGATTCCAAACTGTCACCTATCAAGCAGTTATTAGACTTCTGGTGAACAGCAGTCTCCAGGAAATAATCTCCCTGTACTCATTCTCTTACCAGGAGAAAATAGAAGCACTAATCCCAAGATGACTATTGGGAGGCAGAATGTGGGCTCTCCAATAACTGGTGGTCTTGCAATATATTTTATTTAACCGAGAAAGTCTGACTTGGAAAAAAAAAAACAATTTTCAGCGGAGCCACAGGGAGAAATGCTCCAGACGCATGTCTTTACAATATGGGAGGAAACCCACAAGAATGTAGGGAGGATATGCAGACTCTGCACGGAAGGCACTCCAGCCAAGAATCGAACAGGATAACCTCTTGCTGTGAGGCAACAACGGTACCGCTGCACCACTGCTCCATCCATAGATACAATTGATATTTAAAGGTAAGATAAAAAAATGGTTATCCTAAATACTGCAGTTTGCACTAAGTAGTTAGATATGAAAGTGGGTAACAAGTTTTAGCTGTCTAAGTGGAGAGCTACTATTTTTAAAAGAGCAAGATAGATTGAAAGGGGGATGGGCACTTTTGTATTCTGCTACTAAGAAAAACAGTGGGATGGCCAATAAATTTAAATAGTTGAAGGGGAGTGATTTCACAAAATGATAATGTTGTGCTTACTCACACCAGGCAGTGAAAGATGAGAGGGAAGGAGATATATGGTCAAATTAACATAAGAGACACGCAACTAGAAACACAGTGGTGTTTAAGAACATAACAATAACAGGGTAGGACAGTGGGAAAAAATCTGTCTGACTCACAAGAGACAGAGCTGTGGTCTCTTTTCAAGTTTTAATATGCAATTAAAAGCAGAATACAAGTAAAACACTGTAAAGAAAACAAATCACAGTATGCAAAACAGAAAAAGGAAGTAAAGTAATATAAAGTACAAGCAATCAAAAGCAAACTAACCTTTCCCTCACTGCAAGCTGTGGCAGAGTCTGGGTGAACTTTTCCAGTAAAGCCATTTCAATTTTAAACCATAATTATAAAGTGCTTATGTCAATTAGAAATAAAAGAATGTCAGTGGTGTTGCCAAAAGTGATACATATGGAGTAATGTGGTTTTGTGTAAGGGAGGGCAACAATTTACAAAGTAATAAATCAATTATGATCCAGACAGAAGCAAAATGTAAGAAAATACTGCTGTTGTTGGTGAGTTTTGATGCACATAAAGCATTTGACAGAGTAAGCTGGGATTTTATGAGTAGGAAAATGGAAACAGTTGCATTCACTGATACAATAAGTTTAATTAGGAGGATATATGAGGAGTAGGAGGCAAATATTAAAGTGGGAGAGTTCTTCTCTGATAAGTTTTATCTGAACAATAGAACCAGGCAAGGGTTCCACTTTATTTGTGTTATATTTAGAGCCATTGACAAAGGAATTAATGAACAAAGAAATTCAAGGATATAATTGGTATGGTAATCAATAAAGGTTGGCTTTATTTGCAGATGACATTATTTTGTACCTGATAAACCAGAAAAGGACATCATCTCAGTGTTGTGGAACATTTTGAGACAGTTTCAAGTCTTTCCAGGATATACAATTAATGAAGATGAAACAAAGCCTGTAGCTGTAAACTATTTACCCACACATGAATTGGCTCAGCAATACCCATATTTATGTGGACATGATAAAATAAAGTATTTAGGAATATGAATTTAAAATAATTCTGTTATGTGAGTGATTGATATGTTAGAACAGATTAAACAAAAAATAATACAAGAAATGAGAAACTGGAAGTGCTTGTTTATGGATCTGGATAGCAAGATACAAGCAATGAATTCATTCATTCCAATGCCCTGGACCAGCTCATTCTTACTCCCACTAGAGGTAGCAATATCCTTGACCTGATCATTACTAACATGGGCGACCATTGTTCTACACCAACAGTCAACTCCTCCCTGGTTAGATCTGACCACAAACTAATCACCTTGGAAATCCACATCCCTCACCCCCCCCCTACAAAGGTAACCACCATGAAAAAAATCTCAAAAGCTAACTTTGGGCTCCTAAAAACAGAGGTGACTAACTTCACGTCACCCATGCAAATGGAGATCAGTTGCATGACTGCCGAATCATACACCAATGCACTGTACAAACACATACTCAAATGCAAGTATCTCGCCAAACCCAATAGAACCAAGACAATCTCCTCCAAAAAAAGGAAGTCAATCTAGTGGTCGCCTGCCATAAACAAACACTACAACAGAAGGAGGAAACTGATGTGGAATAAGGTGAAGTCCCAAGACTGGAAAAACTCCCTTATCAGCCTCAACAAAAAGTTGAGATCCCTCATCAAATCCTCTTAAGCTAGCTATGAAAACAGAATTGTGGCAATACCCAGATTTGCTCTGAGCTATTGCACAATGGGGGTGGGTCTATATTGAATCAGCGAACGCTTAGAAAGGTAAACGCTGATTTATCAACCCTATGTAAGTGAAAGCTTACAATCCTGAACACTCGGAACAGTGATTTTTTTCCCCAGGGAAAACAATTGCTTGGCCAGCTTTGGGAGTTTGCCATTTCGTCCAATGTGGTGCGATCTCGGAGTTGGTATATTTAAGTAGGGGGGGAGTGTGGGGGTGAAGCCCCCCAGTAGATATACTGTTTTAAGGTTTTTTTTTTGTGGAACAGCAATTATTTTTCCCTGGGAAAAAAAATCACTGTTCCGAGTGTTCGGGATTGTAAGCTTTGGTTTACATAGGGTTGATAAATAAGCGTTCGCTTTTTTAAGCATTTGCTGATGTAATATAGATCCCACAATGGTACCTCCTATACCGAGCCACCAGATATTGTCAATATACTGGCTGACAGATTCAGTGCTAACTTTACCCCCCCCCCCAAGAGACCAGTCACAATACCAGTAGATTGCCAGGCACCCAGTATTACTGTCCAGGTTAAAACAGCACTGTCCAAGGCCAAGAATATAGCTTTTATGGGACCTGACAATATCCCTGACTGTGTTTTACATTAACTACAGAGTGAACTGGCACCTCACCTGTGTGCCCTGCTCAATCACAGCCTCACCTCAGGCTTTGTCCCTACTGAATGGCGCACTGCTACAGTCAACCCTCTCCACAAAGGAGGGGTGACTACAGTCCATGGGAACTATCGTTTCATTAGCCTGATGAGTCTGATATGCAAAGCTATGGAATGCATCATCATGGACCTAATAAACAAGGATATAGGGAATCTCCAAACTCTGGATCCCACACAGTTTGGTTTTGTGAAGGGTAGATCATGCCTGCGCAACTTGGTCAACTTCTTTGAGTCAGCCAGTAGAGCTGTGAATGAAGGCAAGGTGGTTCATACAGCCTACCTTGATCTGGCCAAGGCTTTTGATACTATTCCCCACTCAGGAATCATAAAAAACTCACTAAGTTAGGCATCAACCCCTATATCACTAGGTGGATTGGAAACTGGCTCACAGGTAGAATCCACAGTGTGAAAGTTGCTGACCTTTCCCTCATTAGGCCAATCATTGAGTACAATGCCCCATTTGGCATGTACCTCACTAAACACCTGTAACAACTGGAGAGGCTGCAAAAGTACTTCCCAAAGAGGATCCTCGGCCTTAAACATTTGTCTTATATGGACAGACTAAAAAAAAAAAATCCAACTATTCTCTATCTCATATTGCCTACTTAGAGGTGATCTCTGCTTAACTTACAAAGCCATGTCTGACCCAGCTCTGTTAGAAATGCTACATCTGATGAAATCCCAGTCCCTCCACACCACATGCTCCAGAGACCTCAACCTCATTACCACAATCAACAGAACATTATGGAGGGACAGGTTCATATCCCAGAGACTGTCCATGCTATGGAATAGATTTCCAATACATGTTAAGCAGAGCACCCCACTGGCCCTCTTCAAGAGAAATCTTGATGAGTGGATGGGAAATAGAAAATTCATCCTAGGGATCACGCCAATGGCTTTACTCGACAGAGGCACTGGGAATTAAGGTTGGGTGGCACGATACCAGGAAAATCCAATGGGCTAGGTTTGTAAAGGCTCCAGGACCTTTAGTATAGTACACACCTATGAACCTATGAACCTATGAAAGTTATTTTAGTCTCTATAGTTTTGTATGCAGTTTAGGCATATGTTTAACAATCAGAGGAGTAGTTGTGAACTGCAATTAATAAAGCATTGAAAGATTTTATCTTGGAGGGGGGGAGGAGGGCAAATGTTGATCATTGCAACAGAACAAGGTGGTTTAGGATTACTTGATTTGAAGAGATAATTTAGAGGTACACATTTAAGGTTCATATACATAATACAAGCAGAAAGCTATAATTCAGAGGTGAAAAGGATGATGATAAGGTGGAAGGGGTTCAAGAAATATGAAGAGTGGGATTTTTGATGCAGATCATTAAGGAGAAGAACGACAGCCATACAGAGCATTAAATTCATAAAGTAACAGAAAGAAGTAAACCAACATACGAATAGAAAAGGGATATTTTGCCGATAGAGATTACTACAAATTGGTGTACCGAGAATGGGCAAGAGGGGACTGGAATTTACAGTAGAAAACTCACTAAGATACCAAGGTATTGGGAGCAAATAACTAGAGATGGAAAAGTAATAGAATGGGAATAGGCCAAGAAGACATATAGACTGTAGACCCAAAGACTGCCTTCTCTATCAAGGATTGATATCTAAGCATAAACAAAGAGAAAGAGATAGGGGGATCCTAAGTGAAAGACCTTCTCCGATAGAGTTTTTGTTGAATCTAGAGCAGAAGCTGCTGTTAAAAAAAGAGATAATTAGTAGGGTATATAACTATAGAAATCAATAGACGAGGTTAAAAAAGATGCGGAAGAGAGACTGGATAAACAATTCACAAGGAAACACTGGGAAGACATATGTATACCTCACAAATATGCAACAAAGTCAAGAGGATTTAGGATTTTTGCTTGGAAGTGTTTGCACAGATATTTGAATACCCCAAGCAGACTTCAAAGATTTTTTTCTCAAAGAGATGGCAAATGTTGGAAGTGTGAGGGAGAGAAACAAATATTTGAGAACATATGTTTTGGGAGTTTAATGATTTGACAGGCTTTAAAATTCCCTACAGAGTACTCTGTTAGAAATATTAGGTGAGCAAGTGGGTGTAACTAAGGAAATCATTTTATGAGTTGGGATACAGGATCTGAATTGCCTAGACATAATAACGCCTTGTTATGTTTAATTCTGGTGGCTGCCAAAGAAACAGTAGAAAATAGAAATCAGAGTCTGAACAAATTATTTGAAGAACTGTATATTGTAACAGAAAAAAAGAACTCAAAGTGAGATAGTTGGAAAATGGTAAGAGCAAATTAAAAAAAATGAAAATCATGAGAATAATACACGCAGAGTAATGTTTTGCAGGAGGAGGAGGAGTGAGGTTTAAGGGAAGGGAGGAATTGAGCAATTTCAGTAATGTTGGATTGAGGATAGCTATACAAAAGAATATATGTGATGTATGTTTGTAACAATTATATCAGCTTACCAATTATTTGAATTGAAACTGAAGAAAGACATACTACATGTCTATGCTACATGTCTATTATACTATGTTTATCAAGTACTTATTAAGTCTTGACATGGGTAGTAACTTTACTGACATACAATGATTCTGACTATAGTATCAAACAGCAGTTCTAGTTTATGCAAATAAGTTTACTGATGCTGCATTGTAATTGGAAGTAAGAACCAAAGTGGGACATATGATTGGTTGGTCTTGGCTATAGTGCCAAATAGCAGTTTCAATCTATGCAAATAAGCTTACTAAGGCATTGATGGTCTTTACATTACACGATCTGAAGAAGGCAGTTTATGCCAAAAGCGCTCATCGTATTTTATTTGTTTTATCAATATAAGCTCATTTTCTTCTTAATCAAGTGGAACTTGCTCATTCTCTGCTGTGGTGACATCTACAGGATTTTGCTTCTTTTGTTTTCCCAGCCAGAGATGCTTCAGTGTGAGTGGGATATATATTCTCATGTATTACATAAATATGTTTCTCACTGACGCCAGTAGAAAAAGTATAGATTTTGTCTACCTACTTCCAAAACGACTTGATGCCTCACCCTTACTCATTAATCAGCACTTCAACATAACAAATAAACTACAGTAATGCTATACCAAAATCACAAAATTCACACGTAACCTTCATAATAGGTCTCACCATTGCATAAATGGCTGGAACTACCTCAACAACTTGGCTACACTCCACTACATATGGCATATAATCTAGTCTATAAATCAAACAAAAGCTCTGGTCAAAAAGATAGCCTTACATCATATATGTACAAGAGTTTTGCAATCCATGTGCAAATCCTTACTAAACATGAGCAAAGCTAACAAATCATCAGGAAAAGCCCTGCATGACAACCAGATCTCCAGCACATGAAATTCTCTCCCTCTAAACCTAAGTCTCAATGACAACCTTTCTTCATTCAAAACATAGCTAAAAGTCCACCTCATGGACTCATGGTTATGTTCTCATAACACACCAGGATCATCCCAAAATTCCTCTCCCTTTGTTTTCCATCTCTTACCTCATCACCTGTCACAGTGATATGTAGTCCCACTGCAAACATGAAAAGAATCACCTAACTAAATAATCTGTACATACTAAAATATAGAAATAGTACTGATCCTGTAGTCACTTACTCTACTGCTTCTAGAATTAAATATACTCACTTTAAATAAACTTTATTACATTCATTCTTACCCCATAACTATCATTCCTTAGAAATGGGTTTCTTATTTATATTCTACTGTTCATATTCTATATTCTTCTGTTTTGCTCAATATATAAATATGAGTGAAGTGTACAAGTTATAAATGAGTGGCACATATTTATGTACTTGTTTTATAAGTCTGTGTCATGTATTTTTTATGTTTCTGTGTGTTATGACTCGGTTTCAAGTATTATTGCAACTCTGCAGCTTTTCTCCTTAGTCCTCCAATGAAAAAAGGGTTCTATACCTTTTCAGACTTTCCTGGCAAACAAATGCAAATAAAATAAAAAATGTAAATAATAAGTAAATGTATTTTAACCATTTAAAATATTTAAACCACAAAACTGCATTTACTTTGCAGATAACTTCACAACCTCAACACAATTTATAAAGTAGTATCCAATCTTGTTGTCCTGAAAATGTTATTTAAAAACTTGTGAGAAAGTGCCAGTTTATTTTTTGAGATATGAATCAGTATTGATAGGTACTGCCAATACTCCTGCATAGCTATGACAATGTGCACGGCTATAAACACAGGGAAAAAGAGAAAAAGTCCTGAAAATATACTAAAACACTAAAAGGCATTGCCAGAAGGGTCCCACAAATAATGAACTGCACCAAAATGAGTTAAAAGGCTTTATTCCAAAATACAAAGCTTGACAATACACAAAACATAAACACCTTAATGGATCACCAGCATTTTCAAGGAAGCCTTCTTAGATGAAAACTCTGGTGATTTGTTAATGGGTTTATGTGTTGTGTACTGTGGAGCTTTGTGTTTTGGAATAAAGCTTTCTAACTCATTTTGGTGCAGCTCGTCATTGGTGGGACCTTTCTGGCAGTGCATTTTGTTGTTTTAGTGTGCATGGCTGCCAAGATACATTCATTTTAGATTGTAGAATCCAAAACAGCTGATTTGGTGTTTCATCAGAAGAAAGTATTATATGAATTTTTCCTAAAATTGATTAAGGAGGAAAATAGTGCATGTATTTTTCCATAAAAGTGACATTTCATGAGATTAGAAGATGCCAGCTTTAAATAATTCTTGCCACATTCCTTCCTGAACTAAAATTGTCATCACTTTCTCAGAGCTGGTGATTATGTTGATTCCTTCTTTTAGGACAATTTTCAAATGTACAAGACATATTAAAGATGTTCTATTCATTTAGCAAGAACATGTTATCAATTATGAAAGATCAGGGGCCAGATTCATGTATGGCTAATTGCAACATTGTTATGGTGTGCATGTCAAATGGCAGTACACATTGTGTAGTGGCACCAAACAAAGGTAAACAGCACAGTATGCTAATGAAAGCATAAACCACTAAATTACATGGTAATAAACCAATCCAAGATGGTGAAGCTATTCAGGAAGCTACAAAGTAACCATATAGAGATAGTGTATTCCTTTGCCATGAGCCTATTGCAGTACAGCCACTGTCACACTTAGCAACTATCTTGCATATGTATATACAACAGGCACAAATCTATGCAGCTGTTACTGCTGCTGATGATAGACCTCATCCAAGCAGAATAAGGGTGTTCAGACCCCATTTAACATAAATGGACTGTATGATATTGAAATAGTAGAGAGCTACAGAGTTGATAGAGAAACAGTACAGTAACTCTGCAACCTCTGCCATGCCCACCTCAGATCCAGAGGAAATTGAGGAGAACCTACACCAGTGGAAACGGAGGTATGTGTAGCATTGGGGATATTAGTTACTGGGTACATTGCAGAGACCCACAGGGTATATCCCAGGGGTGTTAAAGGCCTCAGCCTCCAAAATATTTCATTAATATCTTAATGCTATGCTACAACATGCAAGAGAGTAGATCTATTTTCCAGGCACACCAGAAGAGAGAGCAAGACCAATGCAGAAAATCTATGCTGTAGCATACTTCCTGGATATCTTGGGTGCCATAGACTGCACTCACATTGAAAGAAATACCCCACCTGGTGAACAGGGATAGATATACATCAGCAGGAAGGGATTCCACTCAGTCAACTGTTAGGTTGCTTGCAATGCCCAAGGGACCATCCTCAATGCTTGTGCAGGCAACTCAGCCAGTTTCCATGACTCACACATATGGTGCACCTCACAGCTGTACACAAGGCTTGTTAGGGGTAATGTTTCACAAGGCCATCTCCTAGGTGATGCAGGTTATACACTAGAACAGTGGTTTATGGCAACCATCAGAAGTGCATACACTTCCAAAGAGAAAGGATACAACAATGTCCATGCTCAAACTAGAAACATCTCAGAGTATGTGTTTGGCATGCTGAAGTCATAGTCTTGCCATCTAGGCATCAGGGGTGCCTACAGTATGACCAAGGCACCTGTGCAGGATTTCTCCCTGTCCATGCCATGTTCCACAATATCATCTTGAGGAAACAACTGCAACAGGGACAGCAAGGACCAGGACCATACGTTCATGGACTACATGTAGGGGCAGCACCTCCAGTACATACAGACAAAGATTCCGAGAGAGATCCTCCAGCTGCAGAGGGAGTCAGCAGATATAGGCATTCAGAATATGCCT
The DNA here is from genome assembly GCF_019279795.1 of Protopterus annectens. NCBI lineage: Eukaryota > Metazoa > Chordata > Ceratodontiformes > Protopteridae > Protopterus > Protopterus annectens. Next base: position 594,583,313 of record NC_056735.1, on the reverse strand, counting down.
TTGCTCTGGCTAAGAAGCAAAAGATAGCACACACACACACACACACACACACACACACACACACACACACACACACACACACACACACACTCGGCAACTAAGAGTCAAATGATAGCACACAAACATTCATCATTAAATGAATACACATAACAGCCTAAGCACATACAAATGTTAAAAGTGATGCCATTCAATGTCCACAAACTGTACTTACCAATGTATGGATAGCATCAGACAGGGACAGCCTGAAAGCACACTACGCATAACTGCAGTAATGTCAAGGTAAGTGTGAAGCCTGTAGTATATGAACAAATATATAAAAAGATAAACCACCTGCATACTGCCAGGCTTGTATCTATCCATTCTGTGCATCAGACATATATGCAATCATAAGTCAAACCAAAATGAGCAAAGCCCATGGCACAGTCGTCGTTATTTTCATTGATTGGGGGGTGTAGTAGGCCATGAGTGACATTGAAGTGTGAGTGTGTGTGAGTAAGAAATGCAGAACATTTATTGAAGTATGAAATATGCAAAGACACTAATAGAAGATATATTTCAACCAATGTTAATATTTTTCACCTTGCATGTCTGCAGTTTGGTATGGGCAGTTTTTGTGAAATGTGTATGCATCTGAATGAATACAAACAAGCTCTGTGTTAGTATTATACCCTGTTATGTGGAACAGAAGTGAGCTGTGCATGGTTAAATTGCCTGTTTGGTATCTCCACTCCCAACCATGCATACTGCCTTTGCCAAGAGTTGCACTGCCACTTCCTCACTCCCAGTTTAAAGTGGTAGTGCTACCTGAAACTGAGCAATGCCTGATGGACAAGCTCTCTTCACAACTACATCCAGGACCATGACTTTATGACCCCATGGCCTACCACATGTGAGTGTGGACAGAGCAGTGAAAGTAGTGCCAGTACGGGAGGGAGATCTGGAATGACCATTTCAACTACAACTAGAGGATGTTGTGGCACCACATACATGTAGACGCTAACCTGTCCCCAGCAAATCTATCATCACAGACACTGCCCAATCCAGTGTGTCACTCATCCTATCCAATAAATCACCCACACAGCTGAAGCCATCATGCAATAGCAAATGATAACACCATACTGTGAAGTAACCATACTAACTTGGAATGCACAGCAGGAACTGGCTTATGCTAAGTATACCAGCAGTGGATTTTTAAAATTGAATACATATCAAAACTCTTTTTTCCACTGCATATTGAAATACATTCAAAATGTGAGCATGCAAGCAGTTTCTGAAGAGAAAGAACATAATTTATGAAATAGTATAGTAACTTGTAGTATAATTTCCTCCATGTAGCTAGCAATAATGTTCTGTCTGTATCCAGGAAGTCTCCCCTCATTCCACTTTCTTAGCTGCATCATTATCTTTCTATTGTGTAGATTCAGCCCTCTGAGCACTATGAAGATGCAAATCGAGTGTAAAATCATTAGCATTCCTGAATACCAAAAAATAAATAAATAAAATCACTTGGTGTAGGGGATGTAAACATGGTAGACAAGACTAAATGCACACAACATAGGACTGCAGGGAGGAGCAATGACAGCTGTTAACTGCTAATGGCTTGCATGTGTTACTGATTGCTTTGACTATAACATCAAGCAATACTGAAGTGACTATTCTCTCTGAAGTGTCTGTATCATGCAAAGTAAGTGTAAGCACCTTGAGAGCTATGAGAGGAACCTTAACAAAATTCATATCCTTATACTAACAGTGCATTGTCCATATTCTGCTTAAAATCTGTCTGAAATGCTGATCAGCTTTATTACACATTGAAAACAATGATGCCAATACATGGCCATGCTATTGCATTTCTGCAGTTAAGCTGAGAGGAGGGGGATATGTTTAGAAAATAAAGAGAAGAAATAGCTGGCAGTATTGGCAACTAGACATTAAAATCACGTGGGCTATTATTGGTGCAAAGTGTGTGTCTATATCACATTGATCTAAAATTGTTCAAACAAATGAAAAAGGAACAATTTCTGGCCCTGTATTGATGACAAAGAGGGATAAAGAACACATCAGAGTGTGTGTTGTTTTTGCACTGACTTAAGGGTTCAATTCCAGATAGTGTACTGTCAGAGACAGTTAATGCATATTTTCTGAGCATGTGATCAGGTTGTAACACACACAGATCAATGAAATTTCACAAGCCTGCCTTTTCATTATTATTATTATTCCCATATATTTGTTAATACTGACAATTTTTTTTTTTGCTCCTCATTTGCAAAGATTTTGGTTAAGTGTACTGATAACTAGCAGCAATTTGAAGCAGTGAATAAGAGTCCACTTCCCAAGGTACAAACTGAGAAATATAATTTTAATGCCATCAGTAGCACATTTTAGAGTGACACAGCTGTGCTTTCTACAGCACTCTGAACAGCAGTAAGAGAAGAAATTCGACATGGCATCTGAATATCAGTGCAGCACATGGGTTAAATTAACTGATTTTAAATAAATAGGAAATAAGATGCAAAGTCTGAATTCAGCTTGAAGTTTCATGCCAGATGGAATGTTTAGAGCAAATATGTAAATGCAAGGTATGTTTTATTGTGTGTAATATAAATTGTTATACATGTTTTTTTTTTGCCTGTATAATTTTTCCACTGCTTAGCAGATCTCAAACAGGGCTCACAGGTGAAGGAAAGAGTGAACATTTTCATTTCTAACATCTCCACTAGTTCAAACAGTTTTGAAATCAATGTGCAGTATTTCTAATGAGTGACTGATTTGCACATTCTATATACCAGTTTCTTTGGCAGTAGCTGTAAATGCAGTGACGTCTGTCCCTTAACAGAGCTGATCTAGGGTTCAAATCCAGACAGTGTGAAGGAAATGCAGAAATAATTTTACCAGATGTATGATTTACTTTCATCAGAACATCATGTACTTTTTCTTCCTGTTTCTTGTATTGTGCAGTTGCTCACAGCTGAGTGGCATGCAATCAAGCAAACCTGCTTAAGGAAAAAATGAAAAATTTTATTTGAGAAGCCTTCTGTAGTGCAAATAGGCTTAGTGGCAATACACTGATATCAGTACTCTGGACAGTACTGAGTGGAGAACATCTACTTGCTGCATGATACAGGGTTCAACTCCAAATAACATTTGTGTTTACAAAGGGTGTCAGAATGCAGTTTCTGACAACACTTTGAATAGGAAGGTAAAACTACATACAAATGGCTATCACAATTATATTTATTGCAAGAAATGTCTCATTAATGCTTTGATAAATACATTTTTTCCAAGTAACATATGTCATAAATGAGTTACTTATGAGACACAGTTGAATGTGGGTGTAATTGTTTACGAAGGATAATTATGATAATGAATTAAAAATGCTCTTACATATCTATGATGGACAGAATACTTTAGTTAAAATCAACTTTGCTCTTCACATAGCCCAACTTTGTGTTTAGGACAACATGTGTAGCGAAGTAGGTATGCATCATATCATACCCCAACCTGTATTAACCAGCTCATGAAAGTCTGTCCATCTGATATACATTTACAAACAGTAATAATGCCTTTTTCATGGGAATGCATTTCACAGTACTTCCTAAAGTTACACTCATACAGGCCTATCTCATGTATATCCCCATTCATACTGAATGCAGTTTATCTGTAATGAAAATGACTGAAGGGGAGTTGTGCTGTAGCACATGCAAATAATCACTTTGATTGAAATGTATGCATTATTTACTCCTTATGTTTGACTCCCACATCGGTCAACTTTTACAATGTGTAATGCAAGAAAGTTATGTGCCAAGCCATCCCATTTAACCTCCAAAACACTGAGAATAACAATCAAAACCATTGAGCCTGTCAGTGCTGATCATCTGAAAAATGTGAAGAGATTGAGCATCATACATGGCAAATCTAACTGCCATGTTTAACACATTCATTGCTGTTTGATGAAATACCTCCCTCTTTGCTTGCAAATGACTCTATGCTTTCCATTATGTAAATGCAGTTGGCATACTTGTGCATGTTTATTTACTAGCTGTTAAACGTGAGATTGGAATTTGACACCAATTCATACTTAGAGTTGCTGGTTGATTTATGCAGGCACGACTGGTGTGGGAGATGATGGTGCTGAATATAGAGCACAGAGGTGAGGTGTTCAGGAGTCCAGGATTTCTGTGGCTCTCTTCATAAAGCACTGCAACCATAGGCTATTGCAGTGGAACTATACTGGGTTTCAGTATAAGACTGAGGCTTAGAACAGTTTAGCCAAGGCTGTCTCCCTTGCAACTGGCATCTCATTCACTGGAGATAATTGTCATCACCACTACAGTGACCTGAAACAGTGCAAGAAGGACCTCCTTAGCTGATGGGAGGATGAGTTTAAGACTGTTAACATCCTTCAGTTATGTAAGTATACTGACCTATCTGTATTAAATTATATAGAATACAGGATCTAGACAAGATGGTTATTCAATATGCTTTCATGTCTTACATGTATTGTACATCTGCTAAAGATATTGCAGCAAACTATAAGGTACACCAAGAGAGATTAACTCACCTCAGAGAGACAAGAGATATGTATGTATCAGGTCTTACTGTAAACCTAATAACTATTGTTATCATATGCAGTATAGCAATACTGTAATAACTAGTTGTATTTATGATATCATAGAAGTGCAATTGATTAATGGTACAACAGAGTAAGACCTTTTCATCATACCTGGATGTGGCAAAGGTGTGTAGACTGGATAGTCATATCTATTTATTTTCTGAAGCTATACAGTCATGTGATATGCCATGGATCTAATTCACTCTCTCTTTTTTTCTCACACCATCCTTCCTATCATTTTTTTTTTTGGGGGGGGGGTATTTTATATATTTAAAAAAAAAGTTCTGTTGACACACATTTCTGCTTACAAAACTTGACATGCAGCACAGAGAGATACACTGACTGCTGCTAATCAGTCAGCCATCCCTACACAGGTTTCCGCATCAACATTGAGCACTTCTGGCTCCTAAGCTGTCAGTGCTGCCTCTACAACCCCTGCCCTACCTACCCCATCTATATCAGGTAGCTATACCATGGCAGCTGACACATTGGTACCTTCCGGGAATATTAGTAGTAGAGGTGGTGATTTTTTCACCCAAAAAGAGCTAAAAGGGCTGGTGCAGGATATAATGGAAAGGGTTCTCATTGCCTGAATTGGCTATGTAGAAATGGTGCCTTGTAACATTGCCAAGATGATGCCATGTCAAGCATTGACACAAGAAACTGATACAGGAAACAGTGATGACAGTTCTGAGTGTGATGACTAGATTCTCACTGTTCTCAGGTTTAACATGGATGCACCACCAATGTCTCCTTCCTATCCCCAACCATGGTGTCCTCAATCTTTTGTGTCTGTCACCATCCATGTCTGTCTTTGTTGTCCTGTATATCTGTGACAGGTTCCTCACTTAATGTTCCTACATGACTCTTACATTCCTAAACCCCTTCCCCAACATTCCTCTCTCTTTGAAAGTTAAAAATGTAAAAAATGAGCACCTGTCCCACAAAAAAATAATGACTCATAAATAGCTCTGCACATCACCTGCATGCCTTCTTGACACACTTGATTTGGTACAATTAGCTATACAACATTATTCTGTTATTGTCACCTATTGTTGGTGTGGTGACAGTTCAAATTTAGCAAGTTCTGCCTACACTTCTACATTTATGTTGTGAAGAAGTGGATAGTTATGGCTCTCTCCCACTACCTTCCTGCAAATTCCTTTATTCTATTCCCTGTGTCCTCCTCTCTGCTTGCACCCCCCCCACACACACACATACACACATCCATTTCACCACATTCTTGTCAACGCCATTTGCACACATTTAATCTGATCAAAAATAGAAGCATGCACTACACATATAGGCAGAAATGGACCAAAAGACAGCCTTCATTTTTCTCCTCAGCATTTTCACAGACTTTGGCATTGTGCACCAATGCCAAGTGACAGTGAATGGCCTTCAAGTTCTATGGCAAAACCTGCTCATTTGTTACCATCTCATGAAGTACTATAGTTATTCTCAAACTAATGTGCTTAAAGAAGCTGCACTATCAGAATACAGATTAAAGGCAGACTACAGTAAATCATTGGCAACAATTACTATAAGTTTGACTATTGCATGAAGCTAAATGCAACATCCTCTGTGGAGTGTTGATATAAATCAATTGCCTGAAGATTTATTTTTGATCATAGCATCAAAGGTTTCATTCCAGATAGATGTGACATTATTTCTTACTGGGATGTTGTACTTCTATTATATGTTTCATGACACATATCTTACTTTTTATCCAGTTAAGCATTTGCCAACACATCCATGACCATAAGAACGATTTAGTAAACTACATTTATTCTACATATGTCTTCATCAAGTTTTGCCTATCCTACAGCTTCTTAATCCACAGACCATGAGTTACTGATTTAGAGCATGTCAGATGAATATTGAGGAAACTTCATAAAGATGTGCATTAATGACCCATAACACTTCCCTTTCAAAGGAGTCTGTATATCTGTCTCTGTCATCACCATTTTGTACTGTTGACTGCTGATTAGGCTGATGATGTTAATGTCATGTTATGACATTTTTAGACTGCCATTTCTTTGCTAAAGAATGATATCTATAGCTTCCCTTTGCAGAATACGTTTTCACTGTTCCTTCAAAGGTATGATTTTGTCATGTTTCAATTATGATTTCCTTGGTTTGGTGTAGTGACAATGATCAAGTGTGTAAACTTAATTTTTCAACTTGGCAATGATTCAAATCCAGCATTAAGTGAAACTCTTGCTGCCTGTTTTTATAAATGTCTTTCCTGTGAATGAGTTGCCTATGTATTGGTCTAAGCCCTTCTTGTTTGATGAGTTGAAGTCCATCCCACTTGCACATGGTCTGTCAATGATGCTACATGTAATTTCAGGTGTTATTGTAAAATGTGGTGAGTGTTTGCCTTACAATGCATTGTACAGCCAGTTAACTTGTAATTTCCCTAGAAGCATGTCTTGTATGTAGTGGGTATAAAAGTTTATTTCAGTAGCCATTGCACACTCAATTTGGACAGGTAACATATTTATAATAATCATTCCTAGGTATTCTTAAAGTCATGATACAAAGTTACTATAATAATCACATTCTGACACAATTTGTAAAATGATCTGTTAAGTGGAGTCAAACCCTGTTTCAAATCTGCTTCTTCATTTAGCTCAGAGAGTTTATACCTTGTGCCACAGAGAAAGATAGGTTGATAGGTAGATTTTCTAAAAGTACTGGCCTGAGTGCTGAGGGCCACACAACACTGCTAAGCATGTTTACATTGTAAAAGGGAAACCAAATTAACGTTTTTCACTTTTTCTTTCAGTACAGAACTGTGTTTCCTCACACTGTATTGTGTAAATGAGAGAGGCAAGTTCAATACCTAATTTGTAACTGAGCTTTGAAAATAACTTGGAAGGCTATAATACAACACGTGGAGCACCACTGAGCACCACTGAACACCACTAAACACTGTTACTTCACATCCCAGTTTAACACATCAAAGCATAATCATTAGCATGCTAACACTTTGCTGACATCTGCTCAAATATATTTCAAAGCATAGCATGTTAGAAAGAGATTTGAACCAAAAATAAAGGTTGCTTCTGGATTATATTATTTCATTACATGGAAACTGTTTAATATACTCATGTGAAATGCAGTTAACTGTGTGGTTAACTGACCACTTCATTCTGGAAGCACTGTAGCACTGACACTTACAAATGATATACAACTACATACAGTCTTGACACACATAAATCATCACTTTTATCTCCCCTTGCATTGGAACATTAATAATTGTTTCATATTGACAGTCCACATTGCCCATTCATGAGCACATACTATTGCTAATATCAGTACCCTTCATTAAGGTTTAAATATCATCATCATAACCTGATGATCCATGAATGATTCATTGTCCATCCTCTGTTTCACAAGTGTGTGTGTCACATATACACAAGACAGCTAGGTACATGCCACTCTCAGTTCTGCAGTATAAATTAATGATAACATAGGTCAGCAGTATGTATGTATTACTGATCGGAACAATGCTGTTACTCCGTCATATCAACAAACATGGATTTGCACAAAACCTTCAATGTCACAATATCTTCCCTGACACAGAATGAGAAAGTAATCTTATCTACACAGCACTGTTACAGTGTGAAAGTCAGACTTCTGCAGTGGTGCTTGCATGTGTCCTCTAGATTGTATAACTATATAGGTAGGGAGCCGTAATTTCACAGCAGTCAAATTGTGTGTGTGTGTGTGTGTGTGTGTGTGTGTGTGTGTGTGTGTGTGTGTGTGTGTGTGTGTGTGTGTGTGTGTGTGTGTGTGTGAGAGTGTGGAGTCATATAAATATGACCTTAAGTACTGTTGGCCTCAGTATATTAACTTTGCACTGTAAGGTGAGTCCACATCAATGTCAGACCCTTCCCCAACATCATCTTCTCTGAAAACACAGCACTGATGTCATCCTCTATAAACTGCACTCTCACACTTTAAAACCAGACTTCTGCAGGTGTGCTTGCATTAAGTACTGGTCATCTAGATAGGTAGGGTCAGGCAGTCAGAGTGTGCATGTATGTGTGTGTGTGTGTGTGTGTGTGTGTGTGTGTGTGTGTGTGTGTGTGTGTGTGTGTGTGTTTGTGTAGTTACGTAAATATACATACATACAAATATTTCAAGCACATACATTAATGCCCTTCTAGCTTGTCAATATACCAAAACACTTGTTCCCATAATAAACATCCAGGCTGTTCTTAAAACTATCTAAACTAGTTCTTGCTTTAATGTAATTTAGTAGCATGTCCCATGCATCAGCTACTCTGTCAGAGAACCAATTAATAAACTTCTCATTCTTATAGAATCTCCTAGCTAGGTTGTGTGATGATTCTCTAGTACTTTTTGTTAACCACAAACATTCCCAGAGGTAGTTGTCACTAAATGCTCTATATACCTGAATAAGATCTCCTCTTAGATATCTGTAAGCAACACTGTACAGGTTCAGATATTTTAGTCTTTCATAATAACTTAAACTTTCACATCCAGGGATACCATTGATATAGGTCTGTTATACTCTTTCAAGTTTACTCATGCTTGTTTTCTTGTAGGGTTTCCATATTGTTATTCCATACTCAAGTTTGGGTCTAATGTAACTAACAAAGAATGACTTCTTTATTTTTGATTTCCTAGACTTTATAAATCTTTTTATACAACCTATTGTTCTAGAACTATCATTAATCGATTGGTTTATATGATTTGAAAAACTCATAGCTGAATCTACCCATATACCCAGGTCCTTAAATGTGTCTACATTTTCAATCACTGTGTGCTGTATTAAATATTCACCTTTCAGTTTATGCTTACCAAATCTCATATGCTTAGTTTTTGATGTATTTATCAGCATATTATTCTCCTGTGCCCAAATGGTCAATTTAGTCAAGTTATTTTGCAGACATGCCTTATGTCATCTTTGTCAAAGGCAGATCCTGCCTCTTAAACTTGGTTGACTTTTTCGAGACAGTCACCAAGGCCATTGATGAGGGAAAGGCAGTCCATACAGCCTACCTCGACCTGGCCTCATCAGCTTGAATGTAAACCCATACATCACAAGATGGGTTGCAAACTGGCTAAGCGACAGAACCCACAGGGTCAGAGTTGCTGGAGCCATGACAAAGTTTGCAGATGACTGCAAACTGGGCGCCATAGTCGAAAACACATCTGACACAGATATCCTCCAGAAGGGCCTCACAGAAACGGATAACTGGTGCCAGAGCCATGGCCTGAAGTTAAACGCCAAAAATGCATAGTCATACCCTCGGGAAAACAATCTGGGGACCAACACATAGTCTTTCGTTTGACACTCATGTTGCTAAAGTAGTTAGGAAAACCTTCTATATCACCACCTGATCATGAAGAATTCACACATCTAGATCAGGAGGTTATCAGCCCCCTGTACTCATCACTCATTAATGATTGAGTACAATGCCTCTGACCAGACACCTGATGTATGTCTTATGCTGCCCGACTGAAAAGATTTGATGAATATGCTTCACCTCAAAAAATCTAGTTGTTCAAGAGGAATCTTGACCAATGGAGATAGATATAGATCAGGGATTACTACTAGGATTACACTTGACAGCACTGAGAAAAGAGGCACAGAAAATTTTATTTTAATTCAAACTAAGTAACTAAAAAAGCCACATAACTATGGGGCTAGGCTTATAAATGCCACCTATCTGTAACACATGTAATCAGTTTAAACAATTTCAGGTTATCTGCATATAGACTGTAGAACACCTCAGATGAAAAAAATTAGGCCTGAAAGATATAAGTTAAAAACGTAAGGGCCTAGGACAGAGCCTTATGAGACACCCTAACTGTAACCAAGGATTTTGTCCGTCCAGTTGCTGTATGATACCTGCCATATACTATTTTTAAGTCATGCAGTTATCCATCTTATCAAGCTGTACTAATTATACTTATACTTATACTTAGCTGTACTTATAGCTGTGCTAATTTATTGATCAGTGTTATATGTATGACTGCCAAATGTTGAAGTTAAATATATATAAATTACATCACATCACAATTTTTCATTCATAGCTGTTATTATATTGTTATAGAACAGCATGTTAGAGGTGGTAATAGCTCTGTATTCAACATATGCATGCTGATATATGGTTTCAAGTCCCAACTTATTCAGTTTTGGCAATAACTTATCCAATATTACCTTTTCCATTATTTTCCACAACATGAACATAGACTTAAGGACTTATATGACTCTGGGCTTGTCCTACTCCCCTTTCCTTTAAAATCACGTTTAATAAGTGCACATCTCCAGTCTTGAGAAATCTCCCCATATTTATATGACCTAGTGAATAATAGATATAATAACACTGTAAGTTATTGCTGAAGTGTTCTCAGGTCATTGTTACTAATTCCATCTACTCCCTGTGCTTTGTTTGAATCCAGTTTGTGCAGTTCTTTTTCAATATAATCTAATTTGTTTCCAGTATCTGGGGTTACCTGGATGCTGCTAGGACAACTTACCACCCCTTTTGTGGAGCCAAACTGTTTTATATATATATATATATATATATATATATATATATATATATATATATATATATATATATATATATATATATATATATATATATATATATATATATATATATATATAATCTGGTGTGTCTGAGAATACATTTATAATCTGCACACAGTTTATCAATCTGTGTGTCTTTACTCCTTCCACATCTTATATATCAATAAAAAGGTTTCCTATTATGCTCAATATCTTTATATATACATTTTCTTCAATTTTGTCTTGATCCTGTCTCATACTATGCTTAATATGTTAGTCCAAATATGACATTAACTACGTCTTCCCTCAATAAAGCAGTATCCTTGAGTAAATTTTGCACTGCAGGATGTGTCCACATCAATGTCAGACCCTTCTTCCAGCATCATCATCTCAGCAAAAATGCAGATATCATCCTCTATGAGTAAGCTCTGACACGATTGAAGTCAGACTTCTGCCATGGCACTTGTGTTAAGTACTGTGTCCTCTAGACTGCATAGCTAGATATGTAAGAGTTTCTAATCTCATGGCAGTCAAGTTGTGTGTGTGTGTTTATGGAGTTGCATATGTTTATGGAGTTTTGTAAATATGGCATTCACTATCACTGAAGTAAAGTTTACATGGCAGGGTGTGTCCACATCAATGTAAGACCCTTCTCCTAACACCATCTTCTAAGCAACATAACTCTGTTGTCATCTTCTATAAAGTGCACTCTCACACTAAAGAAGTCAGACATCTGTGGTGGCACTTGAATTAAATCCTGTGTCATCTAAATAGGTAGGGGTTTCTAATCTTACAGCAGTCGACTTGTATGTATCTGTGTGTATGGAGTTGTGTAAATATGACCTTAACTACTACTGGCTTCAATAAAGCAGTAGCCAGGAGTAAATTTTATACTGCAGGGTGTGTCTTCTGAGAGACTTCTGCAATGACACTTGCATTATGTACTGTGCCCTCTAGATTGCATAGCAAAATAGGTGAGGGGTTCTAATCTCACATTAATGAACTTATGTTGGGGAGGCCATTGCATCACTGGAGAATGAATTCAACAGCTATGCTCATTTGATTCCTACTTGCAAGACGTGTAGTCAGATCAATCCCACATCCCCTTTTTACTCTGTGCACAAAACATACTGTCTGCAGCACACTGATGAGGTCATTATTTCAATAATGCCCTCTCACACCACTAAATTCAGACTTCTCTTGTGGTGTGTGCATATAATACATTTGTGTGTAAATTATGTCAGTTGATAGGTAGAAAGTTTGAATAATCCTGATTGTGGGTGTGTGAATGTAAATGGATGTATCAGTGTGTTACACCTCTTGGTACTGACAACTTTTAGAAGTCCAAATAGGTGTAGAAGTCATTTATCCACATGCACCTCTTTAGCATAACACCATTGATGTCATCATTTCAAAGTGCAGAGTGGCATGAGTGTGCTCCAGTTCCTGGGAAGTATGTGTACAGACATTCAGAGAAACCTTCCTTGACCATGGGACATTGATATAGAAGTAATCACAATTGTGTGCACATGAGCATACTCATTTAATTACCATCACTCTGACATGCTGATACGACAGCTGCTATCAGTGATAATTTCTTAATCCATACATTAACTTCATTTGTTTTTGACAATATACCTATTGGTACATCCTGTGGCAGATGTGACAATACACAGCTCTGGGTAATACACTGCATCATAGTTTTGTGTTTGCATCTGTTTTTATCTATCTATACAATAACTGTGCCAGGAAAGAGTGCCTTAAGCAAGGGTATTACTTATGTCACATTCTGAGCCAACATTGTAAAACCACAGACATTTACATATCGGATGCATGACCATTAGAATATTGAAGTGCATAATTCCCTTCAAGGGTAATCTTCCTTGTGTATGTGTTAGACCTATTTCTGTGGCATATACAGTTAATACACAGGTCAGTGTTAAAAATAATGGGATGGGTTTGATTCTTGCAAAAGGAGATTGTGGCTGCTGAGCCATTCCTATTTTACAATATGTTATATTAACAAAATGCACTCTGTGCAAAAATCCCATAATGTATATACTGCCCTTGCAAACTGTCATCTCAACTCAGCATGTGAATGAAGTTCATATGTCATGCAATTTCAATCTGTTATAATGTTAATTTGTGTAACTGTCACATCCTACAATATGATATCTGCTTTTATTTACCTATCTTTGCTCATGAAATATGACCACTATTAATTATTATGATATTTGTATTGCAGATTTTATTATTACAAAATTGTCTTTGTGACATAAGCACCTTCACATTATCTTACTAATATTTGAATGTTTATCATCCCCTCTTACATATTTCTGTATACATCTTTTTGATTTCTGTACACATTGTCCTCAGTACACTTTTCCTGTCTGGTAACCCATGTATTGTAGTTGCCTTTGCCATTCCCCCTCCTCTTTCACTTATTTGTATATTTATATGTTTGATTATTTGCATAGTACTGTCAGCACATTTTCCCAATCTATGTACTGCTTGCTTTATTTGCATTATGCGGATCTAAGTTCTGTCCAAGCAAACTCAACAGACTTTCACACAGACAAGCTTGTTTGCTTACTGGGTGTGCCCATGCTTGTCAACACACTTTCCTGGCTGCTAACACTGTTATAGGCCATGAACACTTGCTTGTAATTGTGTAAACGTGATGAGCAGCATGCAATGCATATGCAATTAGAGCTGCCGCTTATCAGGCTAACACGTAAACGTTGTGTAGGCTTCATGAATCTCTGCCCAGATCTGATGCTGATTCTAAATAAAGTGCAAAAATAGTAAAGATGAATATTTTCTGGCCAGGATTAGCACATATTATCTATGGTATCAGCATAAGAAAACAATCATATGAACAGTTTACCCTAGTCTAACTTCAGTCCTTCTGATGTATTGCATTTCTCTTGCTTGTTGTTGTATCTATTTGCGGTAAGTGATCTTTAATTCCTGACATTATCTTTATTAAGTCTGAGTTTGCACACAAAATTGAACATCATTGATAGAAGTAGCTAGTCCATTTTCTGATGACATCTAACAGCATTTCTCTAGACTCTTTCACATTAGACATGTTGCAGTGTACACATTAGACATTTTGCCATAGAAGACAAGTGATTTTCAGGTTCCAAAACATGTTTTTTCCTAAATCATGACACATAGAAATAATATTTATATAAAGTGTGTGCTGAAAAATTAAGCAGATGTCAGTATGTGCCTTCCGTGAATGAGTGTATATATAGGTTTTCTGAAACAGCTGGCATCCTGTCCCAAACACTACTAGTTTCCTAAGATTTTCACCCGCTGAGTTTATTTATTTATTTCATTTGTTAACTGGGCTAGAGCACTGATCCCACTGGACTGATTCCGGTCTCAGCACAGAATGTAAACACATCAAGTGGAAAAATAAAACTAACTTATGCAATAAAAGATCACACTAAAAACAAATGAATTGTTAATATACAATAGAAAAGTTATTTAAGAAGGTTGTAAACATATATCACTGTGTACAATATTTACATCAGTTAGAGAAGTGGCATATGACATGTTAGTAGTTAGAGAAGAAATGTTGTAATGAAAATGAATGTCAGAGACTAGATTCTGTGACCTGAATAAGGTTGTGCAGTGAAAAGTTCTTTAGGCTGTGCTTAAAACATGGAGTAGTTACAGAGGTCATAAATATGTGAGGGAAAATCCCTCCAGAGCTGCGGAGGGGAATAATGGAAGCAGTTAGAGCATTGCAGTCTGGTTTAGGTGCTTGCAAGAGAATCTCTGAGTGGCTATGAAATATAAGGCTATATGACAGAGGCTGTCTGAGTAAGCTACAGGAAAAGCAAGGTCAGAAGTTTTCTTTCAAGAGCTGGAGAAGTTGGGAGCCAAGGAGTTGCTCGGCACATTGCTGAACCGACAGACAGTTGGCTTTTTCTAGTGTATGACAGTGGTGTTCATACTTTTAGGGAAAAGGGTAATGAAGTAGCAGATAGAATTGGAGATTGTTTGGTCTGCAGTAGAATTTCTTTTGGAAGTAGATGCTAGAAGAGAAAGGCAGTACTCAAGCTGGGATTGAAGAATCCCTTTGCCAATAGCATTTCTTGTTGCAGAGAAGAGGAAAAGGAAGATTTTCTTGGCCCAAAAGAGTAAGGAGGTTATCTTTTTCTGAGTGTTTTCAAGTTGATGGTTGAGGTTAAGTGAGGGATATAGCCAGAATCCTAGAAATCTGAAGGTGTTACCCTGCTTAATGGCATTATTAAGGCAGTCACCAATGAGAAGTAAGTTGGAGTTCTTTTATCTTTTATTGGAGGTTCCAAAGAGCATAGTTTTAGTTTATGAGGTTTTAAGTAATAGTCTTTGTTGTTAAGCCAGTTAAAGAGAGAGAGGAAATTTTCTTGCACGTCATGTTGAGTTGATTGGGCTGTGTGCTTGGAGCACATGTCATCAGCATATAGCAAGATTTGAAGATGGTGAAGGTTGAGTGTAAGCTTATTTATAAAAATGGAGAAAAGAAGAAGGGCCAGTATGGAGCTTTGACAGATCCCTTTAAGTAAGGGAGTTACGGCTGATCTACTGTTGCTAAAATATAATAAGGAACATTGGTTGGCTAGGTAGTTAATTTTGGAACTGGTGAATATTGTTGGAGCTAATCCCAATGTCATTCAGGTGGTTAAATAGGATTGGTTAGTCAAACAGGTCAAAGGCTCTGATAAGGTCTATAAGTATTCTTCCAGTAGGGAGATCTTTCTTCATAGCTAAAAGTCAGATATCAACATATAACTCCTTGCTCAAAGTAACGCCTCACGCAACTTGTCTCTGAGTCCACCAGACACTATCCCTCCTCATTCCATCACTCACTGCCTGACCAAATAATCACAAACAATCCCTCACTTATTTCTCATATCTCTATCTACCTTCCCAACCTAAGCGATCACTGTCCTATTAGCTTCAACATGCAAGTTGATTACAAAATATCTCCTCCAAAACTCATTGCATTCTGACATAAATCACAAGATAACATTACCAGACTAAAAGTATATATCCTGTCTCAACTGAGACCCTATACTCTTCTCCTCATACCTTAGCAATGCTGCTCACCTCTTCATCCAAATTCTCTGTAATCTACAAGACTCATTATTCCCTATAGTCACAAGATTGTGCAAGCCCAAGAAAAACACTTGGCTTACTTATGAACTCAAAATCCTCCTAGTTTTATGAACTTTTGACTGATAACTGCATTGAAATGTGTATGGAACATTATGATGTTAGGAATGCCTACAAAATTAGTAATAAAATGACAAGGTTAAAGCAAAACTTCAGTATAAAAAAACTGATAGACAAGGATTTTAGACTGATTTTGTTCTCACTGAAGATGCACAGAAAATGCAGTTTAATCAAAAGTTTGTAATCCCTATATTTTAGTGTCCAGCTAAAGTTCATATGAATATTAATAATCCAAAGTATGTGTCAAAGATTTTTGGATAAAAATATCTTATGGTAATGTATCTTTGTCTTAGCTCTCAAATATTTTTTAAGCTGTTCAAAATAGTTTACAGGATGCGGATTACTTAATTTCCTGTTGCAGTTTCTCAAGTTTGAGATTCAGCGGCTTGGGGCACTTTGCATTTACTCAATTATAAGCAAAATGCTAATGTTCACATATATTTTCTTCAGTATGTAGTAAGTAGCACATCAGATATACCCCCAGGCAATGTGCGTGACAGACTTTACACTACCTGTACATGATCACTCTTGCTATGATGTGCAATAGTTGCAAAGTAAGAATAATAAATTAGGAAAGGGTGTGGAGTGAAGTCCCTCCATGCTGGTGCAGTGCAACCTGCCTTAATGCAAGCATGCGTATTGTTGTCTGTTACATTTTCTCATATTGCATCAAGCTTGAGTATACATGTTCTGAGTTACTGTGTGCTAGACCTTGTGGTTTGGTAAGCTTTTTGACGATAGCTCTAATGTTTAAAGGAAACAGCATTACCATTCCAGACACATCTAAAGTGATAAATAGTGCAAACATTCCAAAACCGGACATGTAACATGGGTTGGACTGATTATGCTACTTGTATTAAATGATTATTGAGTTGGAGTGGAGCTGTGTTATTTAGGATTGATTAAGGTTTTTGAAGAATGCCACACTGCAAATGTTCTCCAATGAAGGATCTTGTACCTCTGATCATGGCTATATGTAATGGGTTGACCAATAATATTGCCAAATAGCAAAATCTAATCTCTGTAGCAAACAAATCTACTCCTGACAGCATCACTTAGAGTTCCAGCTACCCTATTAAACTATCTACAATAATTTTGTATCCTTTTATCTTGAAATACAAGTAACTACACTTTCCTTCCTACCACTACCCAAAGTAGTTATCATTTATTTTACATCTGCTGTGTATTTGTCATATGTAAAAGAAAATATTAGATAGATATATGTGTGTGTATATATATATATATATATATATATATATATATATATATATATATATATATATATGTGTGTGTGTGTATATATATATATATATATATATATATATATATATATATATATATATATATATATATATATATATATATATATATATATATATATATATATATATGTGTATATATATATATATATCTATATATATATATATATATATATATATTTAGGTTCATAGGTAGGTACTAGGCTATTGGCCTTAGGGCCTGTATAAGCCTAGCCAAAGGTACCCTGGCTTTCGCCACCCAAGAAAATTATTTTCCTGTGCCACTGTCGAGCAGAGCCACAAAAGTGATCCCCAGGGTGAATTTCCTATCTCCCATCCAATCATCAAGATTTTTCTTGAACAGTGCTAATGAGGAGCTTTGTTTGATATAAATAGGTAGTTTGTTCCAGAGTATGGGAAGTCTCTGGGACAGGAATTTATCCCTCCAGCATGTTCTGTTTATTGTGGTGATGAGGTTTAGGTCCCTAGAGCGTGTAGCTCATAGGGATTGGGATTTCTTTAAGTGGAGCATGTCTAAAAGCTCTGGGTTTGACATAGTTGTGTGTAGGCAGAGAAAGCTTGTGTGTTAGGCAGAGATCACCTCTGAGTAGGCAATATGCAACGGAGTAAAGCTGCAGTTTTTTGAGACGGTCTGCATAGGGCATCTCTTTGAGGCCGGTAATCCTCTTTGTGAGGTATTTCTGTGGCCTTTCCAGTTGTTGTAGATGTCTTGTGAGGTACATACCAAAAGGGGCATTGTGCTCTATAATGGGTCTAATGAGTGACGAGTAGAGGGGAACAATGACCACTTTTTTCCTGGATGAGAAACCTTTTGTGATGAGGTGTGCCACATAGAAGGATTTCCTGACTACTGTGGTAATGTGATTATCAAAGGAGAGATTACTGTCCACCTGTGTCCCAAGGTCTCTTATCACACTTTTGGTGTTAAGTAGACTACCACCTATGTGGTAGTTCATGGGTACTGAGTTTTTACCAAAAGGAATGACAATGCACTTTTTTGCATTGAGTTTGAGGCCATGGCTTTGACACCAGGCATCTGTCTCAGCAAGGCCCTTTTGTAGGATGTCCACATCTTTTGGAGTTTTGATTATGGCTCCTAGTTTGCAGTCATCTGCGAACTTCATTAGCCAAAGACCTTCTGTGTTGGCCTGTACTTCAGAGAAGTAAATATCAAACAGGAGAGGACCCAGGACTGAACCCTGTGGTACTCCACTTGTCACTGGTCTGAAGCTGGATTTGGAGTCTGCTACTTTCACAGTGCGGGTTCTGTCAGTGAGCCAGTTGGCAACCCATCTTGTGGCATAGGGATTTATACCTAGTTTAGTGAGTTTATCTATAATTCCAGAGTGGGGGATGGTGTCAAAAGCCTTGGCATCTAGAATAGGCTGTGTGAACCACCTTACCCTCATCTACGGCTTTGGTGACTGCTTCAAATAAGTCTATCAGGTTTAGGAGACATGATCTGCGTTTTAAAAACCTGAACTGGGTTGGGTCCTGAGTTTGGAGATTACCAATGTCATTGTTTATAAGTTCCATGATGATACGCTCCATAGCCTTGCAGACCAGGCTTGTTAGGCTAATGGGGCAGTAGTTTCCGGGGTCTGTGGTGACTCCCCCTTTGTGGAGTGGGATAACTGTCACTGTACACCATTCAGTGGGCACATAGCCTGAGGTGAAGCTATGATTGAACATGGTATTTAGGTGGGGTGCCAGTTCGTTCTGTAGTTCATGTAGAACACAGCCTGGGATGTCATCAGGTCCCATGGATGCTGTGTTCTTGGCTTTGGATAGTGTGTTTTTTACCTGTGCAGCTGTGATTACAGGAACTTTGCATTCTTCTGGTATAGAGATGGGCCCTTTAGGGGATGACAGAGGGGTAAAGTTAGCACTGAACCTATCTGCCAGGATGTTGGCAATATCCGTTGGTTCTGTATATTTAGTGCCATTGTGCTGTAACTCAGAGCAGATCTGAGTGTTGCAATTAAGATTCTTGACATAGCTATAGAATGCTTTGTGGTTGTCTTTAGAGTCAGTGGCGATTTTGTTTTCATAACTAGCTTTGGAGGATTTTATGAGGGATCTCAGCTTCTTACTGAAGCTGACCAAGGAGTTTCTCCAATCATGGGATTTTACTCTTTTTTTTGCAACAGTTTCTTTCTTCTGTTGTAGAGTTTGTTTATGACAGGGGACCACCAGATTGGCTTCCTTTTTTTGGAGGATAGCATCTTGGTTCTGTTAGGGATTGCATGATCCATGCACTCATGTAAGGGCTTATAAAGTGCATTTGTGTAGGATTCAGCAGTCATACCTCTATTGTCCGTCAGCATGGGTGTTGTGAAGTTTGCCACTTCTGTCTTAAGAAGCGTGAAGCTGGCTTTGGAGAAATATTTTACTGTGGTTTCCCTAATGGGGGTGGGGGAGGGATGTGGATGTCTAAGGTGATTAGCTTATGGTCGGATCTGACCAACAAGGAATTGACCTCTGGTGTGGAGCACTGGTTGCCCATGTTGGTAATAACCAGGTCTAGGATATTGCTGCCCGTGGTGGGGTTGTGGATAAGTTGATCCATGGCATTGGAATTTATGAATTCCAAAAAACGTTGAGCACAAGAGTTGGTACATGAGTAATTTTCCCAGTTAATGGTAGGGTAGTTGAAGTCACCCAATATTAGGGTGTTAGGTTGTACCCTAATATTTTCCAGTGTATTAAGAAATGAGGAGTGGGAATCCTGGGCATGGTGGGGGATCTGTAGCAAGCTACAATTTGGATTGCGGTCTTGCCCAGAGTTAGTTGCACTTGGATAATCTCGGATGCATTATGCTGAGCAACTAGCCTGGAGGTGTGGATATCCTTAATGAATATGGACACACCTCCGCCTTTAGTGTTTTGGTCCAGGTTAGGTGGCCGAAAGATGTGGTATGAATTATAGCCTTGTAATGCAGGGGTACTCTCTGGAGCCTTGAACCAGGTCTCTGTCACTGCACAGATGTCGATGTTCTCCATTTTAAGGAGTGCCTTGAGAGAGTGCATTTTGAGGGTTAGACTTCTAGCACTGAGTAGCAATACCCTCAGATTCTTCTTGCCTGTACCTGTTAGGGTGGTGAATTTGTCATTTGAACCTTGCCTAAAAAAGGTACTATAGGGGTGGTTAGAGCCTTAGCCAGTATCCGGAATCCCAGGAGTGACAGGTGCAGGCCATCTCTGGCAAAGCATCGTGGCTTGTCGATCATGTCATCCCAGGCAGACAGATACTGGATCCCCTTAGAATTACACCAGAAGCTTAGCTAATTGTTGAAGTCAGTCATTTTGTCCTTGTACTGTGGTATCATTCTGGGTGATGGCAGGATGCTACTCAGGGCTAGGGTCATACCTGCCTGGGCTACAAGATCGGAGAGCTTCTCCATGTCCCTTTTCATGTAGTCCAAGGAGGTATGTCTCAGGTCATTCACACCAACATGGACAATGACAAAGTCATATTTGTACTTGTTGTGGAGTGACTTGAGTGCATGCATTATGTGGTGGATCCTGGCACCCAACAGGCAGCTGACAGTAACTTTCTCCTTGTTTAGCCTGGTGAGTGGAATATTGGTGTGCCTGACTATAGAGTTACCTATGACTAGAGTGTTGGGTATGTTGTTATGCCTTATGGGCTGTGGTTGAGTGGCACATTGAGTTTGTGGGCTATGTGTCATTTAGGTTGTGTTGGAGGGTGGAGGTTGCTTGTGTTTCTGCTTTGGAGGTCCCTGTTGCTTGGGCAGGTTTTTACTGAGAGCCTCTGCGAATGTAGGTGTGTGTTTTGTGTTTCTGTGTGTGTGTTTTGGTGGTGTAGGTTTTGAGGGACTATGTGCTGAGTGTGGTGTGGTGCAAGTGTTTACCTTCTCCTCTTGACTGTCTAGTCCAGTCTTGGGTGAAGATAGCTTTGCTTCCAGTTTGGTTATATAAGTGCATCTCTCACAGGTTGTAGTGTTGGGTGGTAGGAGGAGAGGGTTGTCTGTGTACATGAGGCAATTACTGCATTGCCCCAAGATGCCCAGATTCATCAGGTAGAGAGGAGAAAACACTGGGGGCTGACCCTTAGACATGCCTGGATAGGTGCTTATTTGTTAAGTACTAGAAACTGTTTTCCTCTAGACAGTGAGGAAAGTTGAGTGCTGTAGTAATTTGTAGCTTATTTAGTGCTTACAATAAGTTCTGAACAAGTGCTGAAACAAAAAAACTGGCTAGTTCTAAGAAACAAAATTAAGCTCAGAACACAGAAAGGCTTGGGCCCTAGAAGCCTACAAATAGTCCTGGACACAGCAAATCTGTATCCAGGCTAGACTACCCACAGGAAAGGCAGGAAACAAGCTTAGAAAATGTTTATTTATTTATTTATTTTTTTTATTTAGTGGAAAGAGAGAAAGGAGTAGCAGAAACTAAGCTGATTGGCCTTCTCAAATGTTCTCCCTGTACTGGGTAGAATGAGGTAATGACACTAGACTGGGAGGAGAGTCCCAGATCAAATTTACACTAGGGGGCGGGCAACTGCAAAGCCACCAACTATAAAAACACTATACCAACAGGGAGGGAAGGTGGGAAGCAAACTGCAGAAATGTTTCTCACAGCTGATAAGCAGCAGTGACCCTTTAAATTAAAGTTTTAAACAGCTAAAGGAGCCTCTAAAAAAAAGAGTTTAACTGCAGCAAGTTATCAGAAACAAACAACCCAACAGATGCTTAATAAAAGTGGACAATTTCCAGTTAATACCTCACACACAGTGAAACTATCTAGAAAAATACACAGTACACAAAGTGCTATAAATAACAAAGAAATAAAGAAGAAAATAAACAAAGAAACAGGATACTTAATGTTATATATTATAGCTCCGAGTTTGCTCAGTGTCCTTCCTTCGATTAGCTCAGTGTGAAATGGCAGAATACTCACAACTGAACTTCTTAGGTAACAGAAAGTTGAAACCTGAGACAGCTTTTAAGAAAGAAATCTCAAAAGAACCAATGAGGTGCTTAGTCTAAGCTGTAGTCCAGGTGATCTCAGTCAGCCAATGACCTCAAACAATTCTCTCTCACTGAAATGCTTGATGGCTCTGGCTAAACCAAGATGTCCCTGAATATGTGCTCAGACACACAGCCTCCACAAACACTAGGTCCAAATACAAGCCTGAATATGGAAATGCTACAAATATCCCCACTACTTAGAAACACACAGCAGAAATGTTTCTCACAGCTGAAAATCAGCAGTGAGCCTTTAAATGAAAGTTTTAAACAGCTAAAGGAGCCTCTAGAAAAAAGAGTTTAACTGCAACAAGTTATCAGAAAGAAACAACCCAACAGATGCTTAATAAAAGTGGACAATTTCCAGTTAATACCTCACACACAGTGAAACTAGCTAGAAAAATACACAGTACACAAAGTGCTATAAATAACAAAGAAATAAAGAACAAAATAAACAAAAAACAGGATACTTAATGTTATATATTATAGCTCCAAGTTTGCTCAGTGTCCTTCCTTCGATTAGTTCAGTGTGAATATATATATATATATAATATATATATATATATATATATGTATTTTTTATATATATATATATATATATATATATATATATATATATATATATATATATATATATATATATATATTAGGTTCATAGGTGTATAATAGGCTAATGACCCACCAGGGCCTTTATAAGCCTAACCAAACAGCCCATAGCAATTGTATCACTTGGTAATATGTGTGCCTTAAATGGGGGAGGCATGTTTGATAGGAGAGTAATGTTTGTTAGGAGGCACATACTAGTTAGGAGGGATATGTTGGTTAGGAGATTGCTAAAAAGTTATGTGAGGGGTATGTTAGTTAGATAATGTTTATTGTTGTTCTCACTCTATAAGAAACATGGAGGCCAGCCCAGGAATGAGTTTAAGATTACCCATTCAATAGTTCTTAGACAATGTTTACTGTCATCTTCTGTTTATAAGAGACAAGGGAACCTGACTGAGGATGAACTTGCGATTTTGCATCCAGTGGTAAAGATTATGTTTCAATAGGATTAGGGATGGACTCTGCTTCACATGGATTGAGAGCCTATTCTGGAGCATGGGGATCCTTTGAGTCACATATCAGTCCTGCCAACATGTTCTAGAAAAGTTCAAATCCCTGGCTCTAGTACTTCTGGTGCAGCTTGTTTGGTGGATGTGCAAAAGCTCTATCAAGGCTGGATCTAAGAATGCTTTATATGCCCAGTAGAGACATCCTCTCAATAACCTGTAGACGGCTGAGTAGAGAGACAAGGCTCTAAGGGCAATGTCTATAGGACAGTTTGCTAATACCTGTATTCCCATCATGAGGAACCTGTTTGGGCATACCATCTGTTGCATATTCCTAGTCAGGTACATGTTAAAGGGGGAACTGTACTCAAAGATGGGTCTAATAAGGGATGAGCAGAGTGGTATTTTAACTTCCTTGGGTCTGGATGTCATACCCATACTTATAAGTTGGACAACATATGTTGGTCAGATGTCAGATTACTGTTTTTTTATGTTCCCAGATCTCTAACTAATGGGTGAATGCCTAGGAGTATCTTATAAATGGAGTAATTTGCCTGGGTAGGTGCTTTCATAAAAGGTACTATAATACAATTCTTTGGACTGAGTTTTATTCCATGGCTTTGGCATCAGTCATTTGTCTGTGTTAGACCCTCTTCCAAAATGTTAGTGTCATGGAGGAATTTATGATAGCTCCCAATTTGCAACTGTCTGCAAACTTGGTGAGCCAGAGGCTATTGACATTAGCACTGACCTCCAAGAAGTAGATTCTAAATAGGAGTAGGCACAGCATGGAGCCTTGTGGTACTCCACTAGTGACTTGATTCTTGATGGAGGTGGTTTCACTAATCTTAACTTCTTGGATCCTATCTGTGAGACAGCTAACAATCCAGCAAGTTGTGGAGGAAGTGTTTAGTTTATTTATCCACAGCATCTGAGAGGGGTATTTTGTCAAATGCCTTATCCAGAAAGGCAGTCTGCACCATTTTCCCTTCATCCATCACCTTGGTTACCTTTTCAAAGAAGTTTACCAGGTTCAGTAGGTATGACCTACTTTTGACAAAACCAAACTAGGATAGGTCCATTGTCTGTAGGTTGCCAATGTCTTTCCTGATCATTTCCATGATAGCTCATTCCATGGCTTTGCATATTAGACTAGTCAGACTAATAAGCCTGTAGTTTTCTGAGTCAGTTGATGGTTCACCCATGTGAAGGGGAATAGTTATTGCCATCTTCTATTTGCTTGGTACATAGCCTTTTTTGAGGCTGTAGTTGAAAAATGATTCAAGTAGTACTAATATGTCATGTTTCAGTTTATTTAAGAGGCAACCTGGGATATTACTGGGCCTCATTAAGGCTCTGTTTTCAACCTTAGTGAGTACTGCTAAGACATGCTCCCTGCTGATGGTTTGGTGGGAGGGGGGTATGCTGGTAGGAATTTCACAATGGGTGGTGGTGGGGGGAGTTTAAGCTGAATTTGTCAGCCAACATATTTGTTATGTCTCTCTGCTCAGTGAAGATGGTACTATTTACTACCAGTTCAGCATACTGTTGTCTGTTACCTTTAAGGCTTTAAACACAGCAGTTGTAGAATGCCTTGTAGTTGTCTTTAGCCTGCAAACCTATCTTAATTTCATAATTGGCCTTGTTGGATTTATTTTGCCTCTTAGTTTCCTGCTTCGTTTTATTAGTGAGTCGGTTTGGTTGTGAGATTTATTATTTAGCTTTTTAAGCTGTCATAAAAGTATATACTATATAAGTGTACATACTAGTGTAAATACAAGTGTATTTAACAATTCTCCATGACTAACTTACAGAACTTTTGAAATGATTTGTTTGATGTATTTTTTGTATAATGGTTACACCTCCAAGATGCCCTTCCTGGGTTTCAACTGAAAAGGATTGTTATAGTTCAGTTGGGCAATCTCAGTTAATAAATGGAAAGAAATAAAGATGAAATAGTTCAATGCATCAGAAAAACCATGAACAATGCAATGCTATTACTTTAGTCTCTTTTGAACATCAAGTTTGAATCCGTGGTGCAGCTATTGCGAACAATTTCATTGTCCCTGTTTGTAATAAATGGCTGAAATAATGTTTAGATAGAGTCATTAAGAGTGAGACAAATTCTGCTCATTGCCAGATTAAACACAGAAAAATAACAAGTTATCACATTCTTTAGTCACAGTAGTGATGCAGGTTAGCAATGACTATTTCATTGTCCATTTATGTTAAGTGCAGCATATTAGTTTTATTTTCAACAGAAAATATAGTCAACATTTGTACTAAAAACTATTACTATTACAAGCTGTGCTCTCAGGGTACATCAATGTTACCTACAATTACAAAACTTAAAAGTCCCAGATGACATTAAACCGCTGACGCTTTATAAAATGTCTAAAAATTAGGTGTCACTGGGTCCTACAGACTCAGTTCTACATCATATTGGAAACATTTTTGGCAGGATTAAGTACTAAAATCTTGGGAAATACATGACACGTTCAACTCTGATCCATGTGGAGCCCAGAAAAGTACTATATTCAGTAAAGCAGGCACTGATACTTACAATTTACTGACAGATGAACTGCAACTCTAAACACCACTGAACAAAATCTTATATACATCCATATCATATAAGCTTACCATTTTGGTTGCACATAGCTCCATCCTATTTGCACAAATACCCTTTTGAATTTTTTGGAAAAAAAAGAACATATTCATTGTATGCCTGCTAAAAATGCTGTTGACTAGACCGTACAATATTGTACACTATGAGGCAAAAACTGAACTCTAGGCAGTTAAGGAACAAGACTGTTAACAGCATGTCAGTGTTCTTAGACACAGACAAGATACAAAGAGTAACGGACTGATTAATAGCAAGTCATCTTGCTGTTGTTTTTGCTCATCACCAAAATGTTTTGACTATTTCTGAATTCCCCAGGATGAGCATGAAAGTGTTGCATCTGGATCTGAGATAAACACAGGTGAACAAACAGACATATACATAAATTAGATAATTATGTCTCAAGACATTATTTAGATACTGTGCTAAAGTGACTTACTCTGATCTTGCCTTTAAATGCTGATGTAATGAGATGATTTCTAAACTGGTTTGCTTCTCGCCTAGCATTTAGCACCTTTGAGTGATGTTAATGAAAAACGCGTTAAATCAGTGCTACTGCATCAACTGCAGCATTCCTTGGGTGAAGAAACTTGAGTAACAAAATACTCCTTGTAGTGAAATAGGTTAAGTAAACACGTCACCATGACTGATATTCCTCAACAAATCTTTTAAGAACAGATGGATATTCCTCAACAAATCTTTAAAGAACAGATGGGAAGCTGCATATCACCTTTAAATTCACAAGGAATAATTAAGCATGTTGGCATTTAGTATACACTCTGTTTTAATTCTGTTCTTACCATTTTTATCTTACTCATTTCTTTTATTCCCTAGGTAGAATGCTTTCTGAAACTATAACATTAGACATTAACAGGTATTTCAATACTTATTCTTTGCACTGCACTTTTTAATGAATTTACATTTGTTTGATGAATAATTATAACATACACAGTACTTTTTTTTCTTAATTTAAGTTTAGACTCTATCATGTACTATGCTGGATAGCAAATTATGAAACTAGAAAACATAGCTGGTCATCTGTATTGAACTCAAGATAGCATACAATCTGACTAAAAATATATATGATGCCATTTGATAAAAACATCAGACAGCAACCAGCAAAAAAAAAAAAAAGATACATTTTAAATGTCTGCCTGCTTTTTGATCCTTACTTTTTTACTTCTCATGTTTTATTGATTTTTACTCATCAGGGTTGTCTTACATTTGAGTGCAATGTATATGTTATCTAAAACTAATGCCACAGACAAATGAACTGAATTCTTTTACTCAAATTAGTTAAAATAGTGTTTCAGTTCCTAACTCCTATAAGAATATTATTATTATAGTATAAC
The DNA here is from genome assembly GCF_019279795.1 of Protopterus annectens. NCBI lineage: Eukaryota > Metazoa > Chordata > Ceratodontiformes > Protopteridae > Protopterus > Protopterus annectens. The sequence goes on along the minus strand of NC_056735.1, from coordinate 594,555,621 downwards.
TATGTCCTCCAAATGAAAATTAAGAAGATCCCTGCTACTGCTGCTTAAATTGCACCTATGTCTTTAAAAGGTAGCAGGTATTCTTATTACATTTTCTCAAACAGATCAGTCCGTTAATTATCCAGTGGGAAGTGTAGGAATGAGTCAGTGAAGAGTGAAGCTGCAAATACATGCGTAAATAATTTCCAAGTCTTAAATGTTATCTTCCATGGTTCTGAGACAGCTGCTGAAATGATGTGCTTTAACTTAGCAGCATTCAGTGTGGATTGCATGGTAGGGAGATTACAAAACCGGATGACAGAACAAGAGCTCAACAACAAGCAAAATACATTGGATTGTTTTCAGACTCTTAGAGAATTTAAAATGAGCATCTTGACAAGCTGCTTTGATGCTCCTGATGTATCAGTGATGAAGGGTCATAGCATTCCTACTGGTTACTCCAGTGGATTAATGAAGGGTGAGGCAGAAATTGCACAACTGCCATGCAGAATGACCTTACCTGATAAGATTGTTCTGCCTTCTCCACAGTAGGTGAGAAGGCCAGGCTGTATGAGGCAAGCTATTTTCCCTGCACTTTAATGAGTAAAATTGACCTGTATATCCACCAGCTGTCTTTGTTTTTAATCCGAGTCATTTCTGGAAAATGGGTTTCTCCTAAATATTGAAATTACCTTGTAATGCCCTTCATAGATGTATATTAAATGCATTCTGCTGCTTTTGAAGAATGACTAAAGTGAGGACTGAATTAGGATCCAAGAAATATATATCTGTATATATATATATATATATATATATATATATATATATATATATACATATATATACATATATATATAGATATATATATATATATATATATATATATATATATATAGAGAGAGAGAGAGAGAGAGAGAGAGAGAGAGTTGCAGTACACTCAGTTGAATACACAGATTGTCAACAGTTAGTTCTGGTGCCAGAATTTCTTAAAAACACTCATTGTTGAGTGCAGCAGCAACCACAAGAAAAAGGCAAAAATGATGCGGAAGTACTGTACTGCTAGTAAAAAAAATGTTTTCAATTTAGACTCTACAATGTACTATGCTGGGCAGCAAAGTACACCATAAAAACAGTTTAGCGCTTTTGTCCGAACTGGACTTCCTCAGAATGAATACACCACATAATAAACATCTCCATTAAATACTGGTGCAGGCAGACTCATATCAAATCCCACTGGCTAACAAGACAACTGTGAGAAATTGAAAATTAGTGAGATAAGAAAGCTAAAATAAGTAAAAGCTCTTAAAGTAACAGGTACTTGAATGTTGTTGAAGCTGATGGCAGGAGTAAGTTCAATGCTAAAAATTATACAAATACAGAAAACATACTACCATGCAAATGTAATGCATGAAAATATGTATTAATAACTTCATATAAAACCTATTGTCTAAAAGTCTAAAAATTGCAATATATTTACAAATGTCTAGGTGTCAATAAAACAATCTTACTAAGCAAAATTATTGTAGGCATGAAACTAAATGTAATGGATAGTTTTGAGGCACAAGACAGCCCCTATAGAGGTTATGTCATTTAAGCCATGAGCATTGCTATAGTCAAACTTTAATTGCTACCTCAGCACCTTCCATTCAAGCACACCTTTCCATGGACTCCTGGCAATGTCCTCAATATGATCCAAAATAAAAATCTTAAAATGGTGTGAAATATTGTCTTTAATATGTCTTTAGAGAGCATTGTTCGAATTCTTCTTAGCAATGTCATATATATGCTGGTAAATACACATTTTTTAGGAAATTCTCCATCTTTTCTATATACAACTTGGGCAGATCGGGAGTTGGGCTAGGTATACAACCCTAGAACTGTAACAGTAATACATCTGCTTAGGAAAAACATTTACACAGCATTTAATGTCAAATATTGACCCCTCATGAATATATTTACATTGGTTGCACCTGCAATATTTGATCACTGGCCCAAGTTCATGAATAAGAGTATAATCTCAGCAGAGGTCTCCAGCAAGTGGGACACAATTAAAGACTCATGAAAAACATTAAAAGAAATAACCACAATCATGAACAATATCAGAAAAATGCCACCAGTAATCCCATACCTTTGACATACTATATGTGATTTAGAGTGATAAGAGATGATTCTGAACAAACACATTTGTACAACTATAATGATATGTACACACTCCATGAGGGTAATCATGCACACTATCCTGACACTGTAGCATCTGCTGGAGGTACTAGGAGGGGGACTGCTATACCTGTATGTGACATTATGAGCAATACAGGCTAGTTGACTGAGGTCTATATTAGATTGTCGAAATTTTCTTTCATCGACGGCTTATTCATCAATCCATATTCATCAAAACTAACTTCTGCAAACATTGAAAGTTTTTACAGGGTAAGTAACCAAATGGCCACTACCCCATCGAAACACACATTGCACTAAGTCAACCCCACACACCCCTCTAATTATATATACCATCTCCAAGATCACACTATGATGGGGAAAAGGGCAAAGCTGTGGTGTTGGCTAATTGGTTACTTACCCTGTAAAAAAATGTTGATCTTTGCTGAAGTTAGTTTCAATGGATAGGGGGTTGCTAAATAAGCTGTAGATAAAAGAAGATTTTTACGATATAATATAGACCCAGTTGACTGGTGTGTATGGCATATCTCTCTCTCTCTCTCTCTCTATATATATATATATATATATATATATATATATATATATATATATATATATTGACGATATAATATAGACCCAGTTGATTGGTGTGTATGGCATATCTATATATATGCTGGCTATGCCCTTGCAACTCCGACTCTAATATCACCCACCCTATCCATCCACTACCTTTCTTTCCACTCCACTAACTACCTTGATTATAGCAAGCTCAGATGCTCATAAGCCTAGTACTTATTATACAGCAGGAACTTCTTATTGTAACATTTGTTAATGTCTGTTATGTACTTCACAGATAATGATTCTGCTTATTTTAACTGTGGAGTTGTTCTCCCCGGGCCTCAGCTGAAAATGGACCTACATCCAGTCGGATACTCCCGGTCAACACATGTAAATAAATAAATATCAAAATTTCAACTGTCTTGCATGATAATCAGGCCATTAATGCTGTCAAACACCTATGTATGTAGTGCATGCATCACTAGAACAGGTAGCGCATATGCATCTGGTGTAACAACTTGATGGGTTTTCCACACCAACAGACAGTCATGTTTATGCCACAAAAATAATCCCTAATCATGGCCAATAAACTGCGTGATAGCTCACTGTAACAAATGTGATACACTTCAGTAATACATCAGTGGAAGATGTGTAGGGAAGTACATGAAGAAGGGTGCATTGTACTCAGTTATTGGTGTGATGAAGGCTGGGAACTATGGAGGTATTATGGCCTCTGATGTGGATGGCCTTCTCATACTCAGTACTTGTGTTACATACAAGGGAGTAGTCACCACTATGACCACATACTGGTGGATGTTCTACTTACCATCTACCCCAGAACACAGGTCACATACCTATGGCAAACAAAAAATAAAAACAGCAACTGGATAAGGAACTCTACAAATGTACAAATAGAAATCCAAAATGCATAAAACAATGTGAAGTTAGTACAAGACAAGGACTCAGCAACAAATAAAAAAGGAAAAATGTTTAATACAATGTTAGCACTTTCATAGTAAAACACTGCTTCCTCAAAGACCAAAATGCAGCATGTTTTATGCGTTTTGGATTTCACATACCTATTGGTTTGATTATAGGGTGTGATGTCCACATTATACTTGGTTGTGTGTTTATTTTCCTGATGTAACAAATCCTCCCATGCTTTCTTGTCATTGCAGGTGTTGTCATGGCTGTGGAAGCAGTCTTTCATATGAGTTGATACTGTCTGTATTATATTAATAATACAGGCAGTATGTATGTATTATATTAATAACACAGTTGGAATCAATGATTTCCCACAAACTGTGGTCGCTCAGACAGCATTTTGGAGACAGGATGTGTGTGTCATTTGTGATGTCCATCACTTAAGTAATGGACAGGAAAGGGCCTAGCAGACATTCCTGATGTACGGACCTGATCACTGAACCCGAGCTATAGGTCACTTCACACATTTCAACATAGTGAGATGCCACGTATGTGATACTCTGGTCTCCTCAGTTGGTGATATAGCTGTTTATGGCCAGATCTGACAGTGTTGATTGAATATCTCAGTGTGGATTTGTGTCAAATGCCTTGACCTGGTCAAGTTCCACAAGATGATAATGTTGTCATCATGTATGCTCTCGATGAGCTCTTTGAGGACATCTATCAGATGTAACAGACATGATGTAGCATTAACAACTCACAGTCTCTTGCACACAGCTGGGATATTACTAGTGTCCATTTAGAAAAGGTCCGTGATGGCCAGCTAGTCTACCTTACAGTTGAGGAAAGTCAGGATGTGTCTTTGCATGCATGCATTAGGTGCTGTCCCCTCCAACTCAGATGGATGCATGTTGCTGTACACCCATCTATGGGAACATAGCCCATGTTAAGGGTGTGTTGAAGTGTGTATTCAACCATATCAGGAAGGTGTATGTGCTGAGTCATGCCATGGGTGAGCTGTGATCTTGTCACAGCCCATTGATTCTGTGTGATAGGCTTGGATGAAAGTAAGACAGTGCATACTGCCTATAGGTTCATAGGTTCATAGGTTTATACTAGGCTATCTGCCCTAAGGCATTTATAAGCCTAGCCTAGTTATGTGGACATACACCCCCTTATATGAGCAGCTCAGATGCTCATAAGCCTAGTACTTATTATACAGCATCTACAAATAAATGCCGAAATGTGTCTTTATGTTGTCTTCTGAAAAGTGGAATTCCATGCTAATTACAGCATTGACAACAGTCTCACTATGCTCTGGCCTAGGGTTCTGACACAATCTCCCATGAAGGTATCACTGAGAAACTCTCCCAGCTATGGATTAACCCTTATGTCACTAGATGGGTAACCAATTGGCTCACTGACAGAACACATACTGTGAAAGTTGGCAAGGCAACCTGTACAAGTAGAACTGTCACCATTGGCAAAACCCAGGGATTTGTGCTGGGACCTTTACTGTTTGGAATCTATTTCTTGACAGAGTATGATTCTCGCATGTTAGGTGCAATGCATGCATCCACCGATGATGATAACATACTACAGGAGTAGCTAACGCAGAAAAATGATTGGTGGCAAAACCACAAGCTCTACAAATAAATGCCGAAATGTGTCTTTATGTTGTCTTCTGAAAAGTGGAATTCCATGCTAATTACAGCATTGACAACAGTCTCACTATGTTAAAACCCAGTGATGCAAGTACTGGAGACACATGTAGATAGCAATCTGAACTTCAACCATCAAGTGTCCATACTAATATTGAAAGTCTATACTGCGGACATCATAAGTCACTCCATCCTATTCAGATCTTGGGATTTTATGACAGCACTGTAATTGAACCTCATCAGAACACTAATAGAGTATAATGCTCTTATTTGCATGTACCTCACAAGACACATGCAGCAGCTGGAGAGACCAAAGAGTTTTCTCATCAAGAAAACACAGGGCCTACAACACATGCCATAACATAGGTGGATAGACTGAAAACCATATCACTGTAATGTGGGTCATATAGGATGGGGTGTCTTCTGTCTGGCCTCAAGGCCAGTCTCTGACCCTGCCTTGGTAGGAATACTGCATGTCCACAAAGCAGATATAGCTGATTACAGCAGCAGTGTCTGTTGAGGTGAATATGGAAATAACAGTGATCCACATGCTGGTGTAAAAGGCTCTTTGTAATCTCAAGCAACAGCACAAATGCACACACACACACACACACACACACACACACACACACACACACACACACACACACACACACACACACACACACACACACACACACACACACACACACACACACACACACACACACACACACACACACACACACACACACACACACATGCATGCAGACACACACACACACACACACACACACACACACACACACACACACACACACACTTGTCTGCATGACTACAGTGAGAACAGTACCCCTACCTATCTATGTACAAAGACAACAGAGCTCAGTACATTATACAAGTGCCCCGGTACAAGTCTGACTGTTACAAGACCGCAGGTCAACCAATACTTGATGGCATGAGCAGGCCAGGCTGGAGAGAAAATGTTGGGAGGCCTGCATGGAATGGATGTGTAGGCATGTGCAAGTATAAAAATACCATCAATGAATGGCATTGGAGCAGTAACTGTAGGATAGACACTTCTGCTCTTCTGCCTAGACTCACATACACACACACACACACACACACACACACACACACACACACACACACACACACACACACACACACACACACACACACACAGTTGGCTGCAGTGTGAAGAGAACCACTACTTATTTAAGTACACAGACTACAGAACTAAGTACTTTATGCAAGCACCATGGCACAAGTCTGACTTTTACAAGACTGCAGGTCAACTTATAGTGGATGTGGATGAAATCAGCAAGCCATGTTGGAGAGAAGATGTTGAGAGGTCTGCATAGGTTTGTTGCTTCATAGGTGCATAGGATGTTACTAGCCTAATGGCCCTAGGGTGTTTACATGCTTAGCTGTGGAACAGCACAAGTACCCTTACTGAGCATAGTTAAATGGCCATTGTTAGCACAGTGATTTTGTGATCAACACCGACTGGCCCTGTCCATGAAGGACATAGGTGCTACCTCAGGGGTGATTTTATAATCACCCATGCAGTTGTCAAGGTTGCTCTTGAATAGGGCCACTGAGGGTACTGCTTCACAAGTAGTCAAGATTATTACAGAGGTGTGTAAATCACTGGGAGATATGTCTATTCCCCCTGCATGTCCTGTTTATGTCATAGGCTAGTCTGAGAACCCTGGAGCAAGTTATTCTTGTCCCATTTGATTTACAGTTGTCGAGCATTTCCAGTTTAGCAGGGTCTGAGACTGCTTTGTAGGCCAGACATAACTCACCTCTCAGCAGCCTGCATGATACAGAGTACAGTGACAAGTCTTTCAGTCTTTCCATATATGTCATGTTTTGGAAACCCTAGATTCTTCCAGTCACAAACATCTATGTTTTCCTCCAGTTGTTGTAGGTGTCTGGTGAAATATAGCCAGAAGGGAGCATTGTACTGAATTAGTGGTCTGATAAAGGTAGAGTACCTCAGAGCTATGACTTCCCTGGTTTTGGATGTGATGGCCTTATTTATGAGGTGCACAATGTAGGATGTGTGTCTCACCACTATGGACACTTAGTTATTGAAGTGTTGATTGCTATCAACATGTGTTCCCAAGTCTCACAACACTGTCTTTCAGCTTAGAGTTGCATGTATATTATAATTAGCAGTGGTACTTCACTGCCAAAGGGTATAATGAGGCATTGTTTTCTTTAAGGATCAGTCCATGAGTTTGGCACCAATCACTTGCTTGTGTCTGCTTCTTCTGTAATGTGTTACCATCACTGGGGTACTCTAGCTGACTGCGTCCAGTTAACAGTCAACTGCAGACTTTGTAAACCACAGGCCAGCTACCTTTGCCATGGTTTCAAGAAATAGTTCCCAAAGAGTTGAGGGCCCAGTACAGATCCTTGTAGTATTCAACTGGTAGGTGGCCTTGTGGTGGAGGTGCAGTCCCCAACTTTGAAGTGTATGTTCTGTCATTGAGCCAGTTTGCTATCCACCTAGTAATGTATAGGTTAACTCTCAGATGGGAGATTTTCTGTATGATACATGAATGGGAGTTAGTGTCAAAGGCCTTGGATAACTCGTCATAGGTGTTATGTCCTGTTATCCCTCATGCATGTATCTGAGGTCAGTATTAAATAAATCTACTAGGTTTAATAAGCAAGATATAGCCTTGAAAAAAATGGTAGGGTCAAGTGTGCTGAAGGTCACCTATGTCCATGTGGAAAAGGTCCATGCTGATTCCTTCTATAGCCTTGCAGATAATGCTTTTTGGCTTATGGGTCAATAGTTCTAGTTCTGCATGTTACCAGATTGATGTGCATTGCATATCATGCAACAGTTGATATTAATTTCTATAGTGCAGGTGATATATGTGTGTAGAAAAAAGTACTGAGACAACAGGGTTGTAGTGCTTGGGAGGAGGCAGCACATGGCTGTATTGTAAATATGTGACATATTCTTGGATAGGGCCTTCAGTTTGTTATGTTTCAACATATAATTTGCTATCATAGACAACAAGTAACTGGCTTGCATGACAACTGGCAAAGTGTTTGCATATGTGAGATGCACATTTCCAGTACTACATATGTTTGCACATAACTAAACAGTGAGTAAACATGAGCCACATTGCTAAAGTCTGAGACTTAGTATTGAGTCTATGAAGCATACCTGCTGCTTAACTGCCTCTGTGGCAGCAGCTGTAAATCCAATGACACGTTTCATTTTGAGCACAGATGATGCTGAGTTTGAATACAGGTGTATCTAATACTTTTAAATACATTTAAATAAACATTGATAATGCAATGACATGAATTCTTTATAGTACATTTGCTGTTGTGTGTTGGTGTAGCTCAGTGGGGTTAAGCAGCATTGCACAGGTAACTGCAGAATTTTGCCATTGCTCACCATCACTGCACATTGGTTTGGGATGAATACCTCCGCACAAACATAGATTCCAAACAGTGAAGGGATCCATTGTTTTTTCTGCTACTTATGTGTGTTGTGTGTGATTCTGTTTCTTGAACAGATTAATGGTGTTAAAATTGGGTAGATAGTAAAGTAGTGAAATGGGGAGCAAGCAGGGGAAGAACAAAGGGAAAGAAGTACAAGAATGTGCAGGAGAGAGAAGTAGGAAAGAACAATAGGCATCCATTTTTTAACAGTGTAAACTGAAAATATGCGCAGAATATTAACTAAATTTGGACTGTCACATCCACAGAGGGTTGACTACAATGTATAGCCAATTGGACCAAATCAAGTTTGTCAAGAAGACACATGTGAAATGAAGAGCCATGTTTAAGACATTTTTTGTGGGACAGGTGCCCTTTTTTATTTCAGTAAGAGAGGAATGTTGGGGAAGGGAGGTAGATATGCCTGGGTTAGGTAAGTTAGGTAGCAGAGGAAGCAATTGCAAACATACAAGACAAACAAAACAAGAGGCAGGGATGGTGATGGACACAAAAGTTTGGGAGACATCATGACTGGGGTTTGGGAGGGAACAATACAGGTTTATGCCTGTCAAGGTTGTAGACAGTGAGAATTGAGTCCTCAACAACTGGACTGTTACCACTGTCACCCTCTTCTGCTGTTGGCTGGAAGTCTTGACATCTCCAACTCCTCCTATGGACCATGAGGGAGAGCAGCCCCTCCATCCAGCATAGGCATACACCAATGGTGCAGCTCAGGACTCTAAGCACCATCCCTGGCAACCCTATTACTGGTGATGCCTCTGCCACTGTTCCAGGAGGGTATCACTGCACTAGCTTCCAGAACAGGGCTTCTTGAGGGAGCAGGTAGTGCAGGGTCAGCAGAGGCAGTGATGTCAGATTGTCTGCCAGATGTGTTGGACATCAGTGCTGGAGCTAGTGGAGTGGGGACAGTCTGCTCCACTGGGGCTGGTCTACCTCACTGTGTTGTGGAGCATATATTGATGTGGTACACATGGATGATATGGAGTCATTTTGATGACACATAATAGAAAATAATAAAAAGACAGATAAGGGTTCAGGTGAGAGGGGGGAAAAACGATAAAATTAGTACCATCATATGTGACATACATGCATTAATACAATTATACAACTCTTTTATCTGAAGTATTACATTTACGTATAACAGATGCACGCTATACTACAGATTGTTGAAAGTAATCCTTGAAATATGCATATATTGCACATATACATTTTCCAATTTATACAGATTACAGTTTACAGCAGGGCATATGTGCCACTGGTATACAGTTTTTAATTCAATGTAAATATTTTTGAAGAAATAACAGTATTCTATCGCTGTGAATTGTGGTATATAAACCTACAACCTCTGACTACAGTTGAATATTGGACTCTTACAACTGGTTTGTACTACAGGCTAATGCTTTTACAGTTGAGATATGCATGCTCAATTTGATACAACTCAATAAATACCAAAAAGCTATCTTTAACTTTTAATGCTACAATAACACGTTGTGTCTGCTACATACATGCCACTTATTTCCCTCAGTCTCTCCAATCGAGTAATATGAGCCTGTGCTTTAAATTTACACTCCCTGGCATCTGAGGAAAGAACACAAAAGAACAGGAAATCTTAATGCATTCTAGTCTTGCCTATATTAACTTCCTAAGTTTTACAAGTAATTTCTTAATTTCATACTAACACAGCTGTGGGATGTCCACAGTCACAAATTTCTCCAACCAACGGTTGACAGTATCCCTTTTTCTCCTCTGTAGGTCATAAAAATGATGGCTACATTGCTCGCCTGTGTACAGGATGTAAGCGGCACTGGATACAGCCTGTGACAAACTATTTTATGCCTCAGACTTGTACTGGGGGCCAGAATAGTCCCCCTGCAGAACCTTTGGCTGTGGAACTTTACCAGGCATCCAATAAATATCCTGGCCTCCTGGACAACCCACCTCTGTGCCTTAAACCTGGTACCTTCTCCACTAACACTAGCCATGTCTACCAGCAGAACTAGAGCAATGGAGACTAATGTTTTCCTGCCAATTCCAGTTATCACAATTACTGGTAGTGCGCAAACCTGAAGAACATGTTTGCATTATGTTATGTAGAGAGCAGCAGTGCCAAGCAGTGAGGAATGAAATAATTGCAATTGGATGATTAATCTGACACTTGGCCTTAGTTTGAGGGCTGTCTACTAATATAGCCTGGAAATATATATTGGAAATTGGAAGGTAACTGTTATGTGGGTTAGGTTTGCAGACATGCACTGTGGGCATAAATGTAATGACCTTATATATCTGTTTTTACTTTTATACCCTAAGAAAATAGATTTTTACACTGTGGGATTAAAACGTAGGCACAAGTGACAAAACATTTTCTTCATCTGTGTTGCTTTTCCATCTTTGCCACAGAAGAAGTGCTGCTCAGACATACTCAGGAATCATACAAAAATACAGGTGTCAGTATGGACTGTTACACATGAATGTGTGTGACCTGACAAGGTAATTTGATATAGATCCATTTGTGTATGTGTCTTAGGCAATTGTGAAATCCATGCAAGTCCAGATAGCAGACTTATACTTGCAGAACTATAGTATACAGTATACTCTCAGTCATACATCTGAAAATACAATAATGGTGTATCTTCCCTCATACATATAATTCATATCCACTCTACTATCTAAAGTGTTATAAGTGACAGTGAATATAATGGAAAGTGGAACAACAATAAAATAAATAAACAATAAACGTGCATGGAATATATTGTATTTGAACATAGGACAAAGTGCATGGCAGTGCTACAAGAGTGTTGAAAAAAATACTTGTCTCTTTTTCCGTTGATTGCTATAAACTGCACTGTCACAATAGCAAGAAATGTTGCACACTCTGTATTAGGACTCAGAACTATTTGTACTCCAGCCATACACACCTGCTGCCACAGGACTAGTTACATGACATTCCCTAATTTATTAATCATTCTAAGTGTCTATGTGTTAACCTCAGTGCAATGCCACTTAGGAGGTTTGCATGATACCCAACAAAATTAATTGAATGTTTCCAGTTTAATTATTATCTGTCTGGGTCCTATCTGCAGGTGTTCTGTTTGCTTCCTGGGTGGGCCAGTTGTCCAGTGGCAATGCCATGCTTCACGCAAATGAGATAAACACAGCCAAACCTAACATTTATTTCCATCATTTCCTGTGATTGTGCTATGCACAGCATTGCACAAACACTGCTCAAAAAAAAGAGAAGAATAGTTGAAATGAGGAAAATCAATCTATGACATACACACTAGAAAATGTTGGCTCACAGGAGATGTTTCTACATAGATATGGATTTGAATTCTCACTCCAATGAACCTTCAGAACATAGAATGGGTGCCTTATACCTCTTTACCACACAAACAGCTTTGCAGCAAGGAACTGAAATTATTCCGCATGCATCCAACCGCAACATCATCTACAGTAATATGAAACCATATAACTGTTGTTTGTACATTCATTATTTTTGGATGCAGTGCAATAATATACAAATATACAACTCTGGCTTACATCTCTGTGCTTGTCGGTCATGCTTCTCTTATCTGACCAGTAATCTGAGTCAAGCAGTCTGTAAGCCATTTTATATCCTTGGTCTTAAAATGTATGAAGATATTACATGGAAATAATGTCATATGTAGTTGCCAACAAATATCTAGAGAGGCCTAGTTGTTTTTCTTTGTGGCAGAAAGTAATCTGTCTGGTTTAATCTAGCTAAAAGCATTCCTGCAAAACTGTTATTTTGATTGGATAATTGGGATGGTTTCTGTTTGTCTGACTTTAATAGCCAGTGTTTTAAATCACTTATACTTGTTTGCTCAGGCTGTTCATAGCTGCTGAGAGACTGGCCCTCTGTCTTTTCCCCTGATGTGATATTGGAAAAAGATAAGTGTTTATTTTCATTTTTTTTGCACTTCTGTTTTACTACATATCTCTGTAATCTGCACAATTTTATTTCTCCCACCCACCCGCTCAGTTGTTGTGGTGGTTTTAAATCTTGGTGGCTTTGAGTTGCCCACCTCTGGTATAAAGCTGATACTGGACACTCCCCCCAGTCACATCACATCAGCTCATTTTACTGTTTATAGTGATGAAAATTGTAAAGTGTAAAGGCCCACCCCTTTAGCTTCTGAACCTTGAATTATCTCATTATCTTCTGTCTCTTCACTTTCTACAAAAAAACGGTACCTCTTTCTACTTTATGTTGGTGTTTACCATATTTATTACTGCTTGTTGGTAGCCTCACTAAATTGATGACAGCATTAGTGTTGTCTGTTACTGTTGTGATTTGTAAGCTATTGTTTCAAAACAATCTACTGATTAACTATCTTTCATCAGTATCTACTTCAATTCATTATTTTTCAAATACATTTTACTACATTTTGCTGCTGTTTAACTGTTTTTTCATAATGCAAGTGCTATTCTTTTGACTATAAGTGATTAATCTATGCTTCATTGTCAGTTTTTTCTTATGAAGTTCTTACCTTTAACATTGAGTAGCATAGTTTAAATACAGGTTTGCAGCATCCAGAGCTTCAACAGTAACAGCACCAATACTTATTTGTTATGACCACCCTCCTGGTATGATTGTAGGGCAATTTCCTGTGCTTTCTCCTGCTAACCTGGTGCACATGGGCATTCTGAGACAGTGTGGCAACTGTCTAATGTACACAGACAACCCTCCCCTCTTACCTCCCAAAACTCATACATGTGAGAGATGCACTTATGTCACCAAACTGGAAGCAGTGCACACTCCAACGAAGACCAGACTAGCTGGTCAAGAGGAGAAGGGCAACACCTGCAACTCACTACATAGAACACACTGCCCTGCAAAACACCAACCATCGCAACCCGCACATAGAAACACAAACCATACACTCATGTTCACGGAAGCTCTCAATAAAAACATACCCAAACAACAGGGACCCCGAGACAGAAATGCACTCCACCACCACAGCACAACACCAACCCCAGAACACATAGTTCACCACCGCAGTGTGCCCCTCAACCTAAGCCCTAAAGGCAAATCACTTTGACCAATGTACTAATCATAACAGACTCAATTGTGAGGCACACTGATGTCCCACTCACTAGGTTGAACAAGGAGAAAGTGACAGTCAGTTGTCTATCAGGTGCCAGCATCTGCCACATAACACATGTACACAGGTCACTCCACAAAAAGTACAAATATTACTCAGTCATTGTCCATGTTGGTGTGAATGACCTGAGATGTAGCTCGCTGGACTACATGAAAAATGATGTGAAGGAACTCTTGGATTATGTGGCTCAGGCAGGTATGACCCTAGCCCTGAGCAGCATTCTACTGTCACCCAAAATTATACCACAGTATGAGCAGAAAATCATTGACTTCAACAACTGGATAAGTTTCTGGTGTCATTCTAAACAAATCCGGAATCTGTCTGCCTGGGACGACATGATCAACAGATCTCAATGCTTTGCCAGAGATGGCCTGCATCTGTCACCCATGGGATTCCAGGTACTGGCTAAGGCTCTTAACACCCCTATACTGCCTTTTTAGGCAGTATTCCAAACACCAAAATTCTACCATAACAGCTACAAACAAATGCAATCTGAGGGTCATGCTGCTCAATGCTAGAAGTCTAAATCTCATGATGCACTCACTTGAAGCTCTCCTCAAAATGGAGAATGTTGACATCTGTGCTGTAACAGAAACTTGTTTTAAAAAGGCAGAAAGCACCCCTGTGTTCCCAGACAACAACATACCTTTTGGCCCCAGAATACATCCAGAAGCTCCAAAGACAGTGGTGTTGCCATATTCTTAAAGGATACACACACCTCTAGACTGGTAGCCCAGCATAATGTATCCAAAATACTTCAGGTACAAATAGTATACTGCTACAGTCACCTCACTCCATACAGGAGGAGCAACTACACACACTGGTAACTATTGCCCTATTAGCCTAATGAGTCTGGTATGCAAAGCTATGGAGTGCATCATCATGGACCTGCTTAACAAAGATATAGGCAATCTCCAAACTCTTGACCCCACACAGTTTGGCTTTGTCAAGGGGAGATCCTGCCTGCTGAACCTGGTTGACTTCTTCAAGGCAGTCACCAAGGCAGTGGATGAGGGTAAGGCAGTGCATACAGCCTTCCTCAACCTGGCCAAGGCCTTTGATACAAATCCCCACTCAGGTATCATTGATAAACTCAGCAAACTAGGCATCAATCATTACATCACTAGATGGGTTGCAAATTGGCTCACAGACAGGACCCACAGGGGGAAAGTTGTAGATTCCAAGTTAGACTGTTGACCAGTCATGAGTGGAGTTCCACAGGGCTTGGTCCTGGGACCTCTCTTGTTTGGTATCTACTTCTCTGAAGTCCAGGCTAACACAGAAGGACTCTGGTTGACCAAGATCACTGACTGAGAGCTAGCAGTCATTATCAACTGCCCAAGTGATAGACATCCTACAAAAGGGCCTCTCTGAGACC
This sequence comes from Protopterus annectens, assembly GCF_019279795.1. Taxonomy (NCBI): domain Eukaryota; kingdom Metazoa; phylum Chordata; order Ceratodontiformes; family Protopteridae; genus Protopterus; species Protopterus annectens. Next base: position 594,540,370 of record NC_056735.1, on the reverse strand, counting down.
AATGACTGGCTTCGGAACCATAGCCTGAAGCTTAACACCAAAAAATGTGTTATCATCCCCATTGGAAAAAAATCAGTTCCCACAAATTACTACATTCATGGAAGCTTACTGAACACTGAAAGTGCAATATGAAATCTGTGCACCCAGGTTGACAGCCACCTCACCTTTGACCACCACATTGCCACTGTGGTCAGAAAGTCCTTCTACGTGACACATCTTATAACCAAAGGTTTTGCATCCAGGAAGAAAGAGGTCATCTTCCCTCTCTACTTATCCCTCATTAGGCCAGTCATCGAATATAATGCCCCATTTGGCATGTACCTGACCAGATACCTACAACAGCTAGAGAAGCCACAAAAGTACCTGACAAAAAAAGATCATAGTCCTTAAACATATGTTCTACATGGACAGACAAAAAAACTTCAGCTGTTCTCAGTCTCTTATCATCTACTTAGAGGTGACCTCTGCTTGACATACAAAGCCATGTCTGACCTAGCCCTACTTGAAATGCTACACCTAAAGAAATCCCAATCCCCTATGCCGCACACTCCAAAGATCACAACTTCATTACCACAATTAGTAGAACATGCTGGAGGGACAGGTTCATTTCCCAAAGACTGCTCATACTTTGAAATAAACTTCTCATTCATGTCAAGCAGAGCACCTTGCTGGCCCTATTCAAGAGAAATCTTGATGAGTGGATGGGTAACAGAAAGTGCACCCCAGGTATCACTCCAGTTGCCCTACTGAATAGGGGTACTGTGAACTAACATCAGGTGGCATGGTGCCTGAGCAATTATTTTGGGCTAGACTTGTATAGACTCCAGGGCCATTAGCCTAGTACATGCCTATGAACCCATGAACCTAAGAAATGAAGGAGAGGCTGGATGTTAATGAGTAGAACCTGTGATCTGTGTGCTGCTTACCTACATTTCCAACCTTACATATAACACATCCAGTGAATGTGTTAGGTTAGACTTGCAAAGTGTTATATGTAAGGTTGAATGTTAATGAGCAGAACCTGTGAATTCTGTGCTGCTTACCTACATTTCCAACCTTACATATAACACTTTGCAAGTCTAACCTAACACATTCACTGTATGTAGGGCAGCCTGCAGTGCTGTTGTATTTTCCTTCTTCCAACCACTAATCATTCACAGTTGCAATCCATTAAAAACAAACACTGAGGGGGTGCCTGCACTATGTTTACATTTGATACAAAGAGGCAAGTATTTGGAATTTAGCAATTCTGATGAGTTCACACTTAATATGCATCTTCACTGTGCTAACAGCCTGAATCTACACCATATAAAAAGGCAACTGTGTAGCAAGGAAAACTGAAAGTGAGTGAACAACACAGAACAGAAGCTATTACTTTGGGATATATCTGCAGAGAGGATTACTGAACTTGAGAAGGTATGCTTGCATTTTGTCAGACACATACTGCATATGCTGGAATTTAATTAAGAAACATTAGTTAGATGTATACTGATGCCATGGGCATTTTTGCCAAGGCATTTCATACGTATACATGACTGGCAATGCCTGAAAATGGAATGTTCTGTGATAAATCTGTACACATATTTCAGGAACAATTCATTTGATAGCACTTTTAGCATTTAAAAGATGGTTTATTAGCAAAATGTGCCTGTTCTTTTTATTTGTGTGTGTGTGTGTGGGGGGGCAAGCTGCAGTCCTGTTATGGCACAAACAAGGATATATTGCAATTGTTACTCTCCTTTTTTGCACCCAGCCTTTTGTTCATATTTCAAATCTCTAGACTGTTTTATGTTTCTCCAGTGGGTAATCCGGAGATGCTACCTTTTCTGTTTTATCTGGGAACAGCTATTTTGTAGTGATGTGATACTTATGTGTATTATCCCTCTATTGCCTTTTACAACACCTAGGACTATGCCACTCAGGCATCTCAATCCTCGAAGACCATCTTTCACTGATACTGAAAACAAGGTTATAGTCGATGCTTTTAGACAGCATGGTGCCTTCTTGATTGAAAGGGGATAGGGAGATATGTTGTGCAGAATGCAGATTTGGCAGCAGATTATCAATGATGTTAATGCCATGGCTGGCCATGGCAGGACGTATGAGCAGGTGAACCATAGGGCCACTGACATGATCATATCTGCATGGAGGAGAGCAGCTGTAATGGGCCGAGAGTGGATGGTTACCGGGGGGCTGCTACAGACCCACCACAAATACCAGATGAAGAGTTCCTGTCCACTGTCAGGGATCCAGACATCTCCCAGGAAAGTGCACAACTGCATGTCCTTGATATTGGCGGGACTGTTTCGGGGACAGCAAGCATGTCCTAGGAAGAGTTTCCATGTAGGCTTTTGTATCTCAATTGTTGAATACTTTTGTATAGTAAAACAGTTAAATAATATGAACCTATGAACCTATATGTTAGTTCTGTTTCATATTAATTTATTTTGGTGGGATTGAAGATGGTTACAGTTAACAACACATTCAGATTGATTAGCTTAAGTTGGAGGTGTCATCCAAGTTCTTGTTGAAAGTATAGTTAATGGAGATAGAAAGGGATTAAAGTATTACCCTCTGTGTTACTGTTAATTGTGATGATGTTGACCTTACATTTTACTTAACATCTTCCAGGACCATCTGACTTGCAGAGGATACCCTCATCTGCAGATGGTAAGCCCAACATTTTTATGTCTGTACTGATGAGCAATTCAAAGAAATATTTTAGTGTAGGATGTTGATGTCAGGACTGTTGTGTGTATTATTGTACTGTCTAATAGTTGCAGTACTGTTGTTTTGTTATCATATATTGAAGTGTAGTAGTTTAGCTATTAACTGTTCGTGTGTTTGTTGCCTATTTTAGTTTAATTATTAACTGCTCATGTGTTTGTTGCTTATTATCACAGGTAATCCTGACAGTTGAAGTGTGGGACTTCTACCACCTGATATCAGTGTATCAGCAGACTGTGATAATGATAGTGGCCAAACAGAGGCACAGTCGGGCAATTGCAGAGGTTGAATCTGACACTGAGGTTGACATATAGCCATCCCTGCTATTCCACTGGAAACAGCCAGTAGGCCTATGCCTACCAATTCCAGTGAGCCCTTGGATATTGGACAGGTGGAGGGTGAGGCAATTGATCAGGAAATTGCAGTTATTGTGACTTCAGTGCCTGTTGACTCTGGTCGTAGCCAAAGTGTTGGCGAGGTACCACCCAGGAGGGTTGTTGGAATGCTTGGAGGTGGCCTGCTGTCCATCTTCCACTTGCTCCAGGTGTCTCTTGCCGTGACACACAACATATGTTTAGGGCCATCATGGAGGCACAGACAGGATGTCATAGGTGCTCCAGAGAAATGCTTAGGGTTGTTGATGTGGCACATGCTGACATAGGTGACTGCTTCCCTCGTGTTGTTGATTCAATGGAGCAGATGAATGATACATTGGAATGAGGGGTTTCTGTGATGAAACGAGCAGTGTCTCTCATGAAATGTCTGCTGGAAGGGGAATGGCATCCTGATGGGTGTAGGTTAGCCATATCATCTACTGTTAGCCAATGTGGTTGTGCCTGATCAAGCTTCCACAGTGGCAGTACTTCCACTGCTCCATCAGTAGGTGAGCTGTCCACACCCATACATGTTTGGCCATGGGGTCTTGTTCATGGGCATTGTCATGAAGGGAGCTCATCCAGCAGACATCAGTCATGTTCAAGAAGCAGCAGTGCATTTGACCATTGGTGTAGAATTGCCAGTGCAACTCCTGGCAGAGTCAGTTCTCATGGTCAGGGATGACAATGATGAACTGCCACTTCTACCATGCATGGTTCATACCTGTAGAACATACCAAGATGTAGAGCTAGTACAGAGCTTGACTGTGTTTATGGATACATTCACACACCAATTTCCCTTGGAGGACCCCTACAGACACACACACAACAGTTACATGGTTCAGCCATTAAGCATAAAATTCATTTTGTCTCACTGGACATTTGTTGGTTTATCCAAATGTCTGCCTGCTTCCCTTTCTTACTCACACACACTCACCATCCTTTTCTATTAGCCTAGGCTTTCTGGCCCCCAGACAATACCCCATGCAAGTGATAAGAACTGTGCCATAGCTCTGTTTTGTATCTTTTGGATTCAGGGCTACATAAGCTTTGTGTCTGATGCTCAGGGTGCATAGCTGAATTAGTGCTTAGTATATCTGCATTTGTGATTTTGAACTGGTAATTGTACTTTTGACTTATATTGGTCTTAGAAAGTTAGACAGTTGATAGCATCAAAATTTCTCAACTTTATTGTGAATGATCTTCTGAGGGTTGTGAAGTCTAAAACTGCAATGTGTATCATTACTTTCTAACTTCTCTCATTATTGATTTTCCAGGACAAACGTATGGTGCTAAACAGCACAATTGAAGAATCTAGGGGTGATGGAAATGAAGTGACAGAGAAAGGTGGTAGGATGCACACTGTGGGACTGACGAAGAAATGAGGACATAAGAGCAGAAGCCAAAGTAGCTCCAATTGCATAAAAGATCAAAGAGAACAGATTACGGTGGTTTGGGCACATGTGCAGAAAAGCAGAAGACAATCTGGTGAGGAAGATTTGGGGCAGACAGGAAGAAGGTAAGAGGAAGCAAGGACATCCAGCAAAGAGGTGGATGGATTGTGTGAAAGAAGATCTGCGACAGTCAGGTATGAGTGTTGAAGAAGGCAGGAGTGTGGCACCGAATCGAGAGAGTTGGCGACAGTTAACATGATGCCCCGACCCCATCTAGAAAAAAAAATGGGAAAAGGGGGGCTGATGATGATGATGATGAGTACAAACGTACGGTGCTAAACTGAGGGCATGCAGTGATCATCACTACTTTTGAGAGGTATGAATCTGTGAATCTCTGATGCCTGAGGCCTACTACTTAATAATTGACACATATAAGTCAAATAAGTCTCTGCTGTCACATGTTTAGGTTATTTCTGTACAAATCCCACACATTTACTTGGTTACATTACCAAGTAATGAAATGCAAAGATATGCTATTCATTCATATTATTACACAATACACTGCAGGTTCAGTACTTACCTTGAAATACAGCAGTTGCAACAGTTTTAGTTCAGGGCTGACTCTATCTGATGCAAGCAGTACACAGCCAATACATGGGGAGGTAAAGGTTGTGAGAGTTGCCTGACTTCAATGTTAGTATATGTATGTGCAAAAAAGGAAGGTTTTAGGCCCTTAGGTGGTGAGTGAGTGTACTATGCATTGTCTCTTAGCCAATGCAAGGACATATTGAACATGCCTATATCTGTCTACACCCACAGAAGCTGCTGGCTCCCCTTCTGACTCCTTATCTGCATGTGGCCATAGTGACCTTGCCATTGGTGGTGGGATGTGTGTTCCTTCCCCTTGCTGATCCTGCTGAAGCTGTTTTCTCAGGATGATGTTGTGTAGCATTGCACATAGTATGGTTAGGTTAGTACATGTCTATGGATTGTACTACATGGCTACCACAGATGAATCTAGGCACAGGAACCATAACTTTAGCAACCAAACACACACTCTTTGATAGTTCTGGTTTGAAAATGTGCCTCATTATGGCTTTCATCAGCAGGTAGGTATGTATTTGTGATGGTGTCATCACCCACAGTTCCACTGCATAAGTTGCATCCCTCAGTAAATGACTCTGTGGGATATCCCCCCTAGCGAACATCTAATACAATTGGGAGGTGCACCAGATTAACTGCCAGGGTTGGCAACACACATGTTCATGTTGATTCCCTTGGCATTACACATGGCTTGGCAGTTAATAGAGTGAAAACGCTTTCTATGTATGTAGAGCATTCTCTCTTCCAGGGTGGTGTTTTAATTTCTATATGTGTGCAATCGGGTCTATATCAGAACATCGAAGTTTTAAAACTTTGAATGTTCTGATATCAAACACTATTCAGTGAACACTAAGAATAGCGAAGCTGCAGAACAGCGAATTCTTTCCTCCGGAAAGAATTCGGTTGGCCATTTCTGTGGCTTCGCTATTCTTAGCAGTATGGTGGAAAGTTACGGGTTGGATTCAGGTAAGTGTGCGATTGTTTGTACGTTAGGGTTAGGGGCGGGTTAAGTGAGTTAGGGTAAGGGCGCGGGTTAGGCATGTGTGCGATAGTGACAGACTTTAGGGTTGGGGGCAGTTTTAGTGAGTTAGGGCGCGGGTTAGGTGAGTGTGCGATAGTGATGGACCTTAGGGTTAGGGTTTGGGTTAAGGTAAGTGGGTAGATAGTAGTGCATGTTTAGTTTAGTGTAGTGTTAGATGTTGGAATTTAAGTGTATGTGTGTGGTTGTTGTTTGTTTGATGTGCTTGTGTTGTGTGTATGTGTTTCGGAGCAGCAAATTTTTTCCATGGGAAAAAAATTTGATGTTCTGAATATTCGATATTTTCATGTTTAGATGTTTTGGGTCTGATGAAATAGTGTTCACTATTTTCATCTTTCGATAACGTGATATAAACATGCGCAATCTATGACATCCAGTACTTCAGGGTAGCATGATACAGGATAGAACTCCTACATATTTCTGTCCCTATCCTAAAGAGTACAGGGAAAATATATGTGGTCACTGGTATGTTGAAGCATTGCATTCAGGAATTAGTGTTGGATCCTGGATGCTGATGCCTGTGACACCCCCAGCATGTCACCTGTTGGTCTCTGAAAGGTACCTGTAGCTAAGATTCTAAGTGCTACACATATCTTTGTCTTCAATGAAATGGGTTCTGTTTAGTTTCCCTGGCTCTGAGTTGAAGATGACAGAGGTTGCAAAGTTACTATAGTTTGTCTCTAACTGTGCTGTAGTGCTCTACAACTTCCACATGATGTAGGTTATGATAAGTTAAATGGAGTCTTCTCCTTCTTAGCTTTGGTCTATTAGCAGCAGCAAAACCATAGACTTCAGCCTGTTGCATATACACATGAATTAAAGCAACAGCAGCCCCTAACATTCTTTCTGTGTAGAATCCTCTCCATGGCTGTATTCCAGTAGCTTTGGAATTCATAGGGAAAACCAGAAGTGAGTGTACACAGTTGCTTTATAGCTTGTTGAATAGCTCCTCCATCTTGTATTGGCTGATTAGTATACAGTTCAGCTGCTTATGCTGTAATTAGCATGCCATGGCATTTACCTTGTTTGCTCAGCGATGTGCACAGCTTACTGAATACAAAATGTTGCCCTACCATGTGTAAATGGACTGTGTAGGCTTTATTGAATCTGGCTGTTGCTCTCAGTGTAAGCAACCAGTTGCATTGAAAGCAGGTTGACAGCAGGTGTTTTGGAATCTGGCCCACTTTCCAAGCTTGTTTATAGATAGGCCTTTCACCAAAGTAACTCACTTATACTGAAAACAAGTCTTGCAGAAATAAGGGGAAATTACACTGAGAGCAAGTCTTTTGGAATCTGACCTATTGTGACAAATGTCATATTTTTCTAAATGTCTCAACAAGCAAGTAGCACAGACAGAACTGCTTCGCTTCAAATGGAAACACTCAGCTGGATGAATGAAATGTTGGTGACAGTGTATATGCAACTTGAGTGGTTCATACTGTAAATTGTTTACAAAATATTACAAACGTAAGAGTGCCTGTGTTTACTATGACTTCTAAAATCCAGTTTAAGACCTGACTCCCTAAAGAATGCTGTTACTATAAAAATATTTGGCATTGAAGAGTTTTGTCAATCACACTTCTTTATTAACCCTATGGCTCCAGTGAGATGAACAATTGTTTGAAATTTAAGGATATATTTTATAACTTTATCAAAAAGCTTAGGCTCTGCCCATTGGAAGTTACAGTGCAAACTTCCAGAGATCTATTGGAGGGAATCTGTTAATTTTTTTTTTTTTGCAAGCAATGGGCGTACCTTCTGAGAACTTGTTATGGGAGGTTTTGCGGGTCAGGATCTCTGAAAGGAAGCCTTGAGCAAGTACCAGTTCAATAAAGAATGCCAGAAAATCCCAAAGAATGAGCCTGAGACTATTGTGGAGATATGACTATCTTAGTCTGCTTGCTGGCACCATGATGGATGGACATTACCATCTAAACAAGGTCAATAATATATTTCAGAGTATTTTGCAGGGAGGATTACATGAGATAATATCTTTGAAAACAGACTGCAGCATTTATTTGCTTTCTTTTATTTCTCTGAAACATACCAAATAATGTATTTAGCTAAAAAAGAAGAAATGTGCTGCATTTACAAAAAGTAAAAGCACTAGTAAAACCCAATGAAATATGAAATACAAATGCAAAAATGTATAAATGTTTGACACAATGGGCATACGAGAAACATAAGTTTAGAATTTTAGATGACTTTATGTTTTTCCCTAACAATATACATTAGATAATGTTATATATATTTTAATTCTTGTTATAAACATGGCAAAGTTTCATTTAGAATCAGCCCGTTTCCCTATAGGGAGGTGATCTTTCTTTCTATCTATCTATCTATCTATCTATCTATCTATCTATCTATCTATCTAGCTATCTATCTGTCTATGTCTTTCTTTCTTTCTTATGCAATCTTCCCGTTATACAATTTAAAGTCATTTGGAAGCCAGACTCTATTCTAGCACTCTGTGGGTTAAAGTAAGAAAACCTATTTCTTGACAGAATGTCTTCTGATGACTATACATACAATATCAGCACAGCACACATCCTCCAGCAGAGTTTGAAGACTGGCAAATATCCATGACTTCAGGATGTGGGAGGCACTTAGACTATCTAGGAAGACCCATGTAGACACACAGAGGACATGCAGACTCCACACCAAAGATACAATAGCCCAGAAATAAAATGGAGAATCAAGCACTATGAGGAAGCATCACTAACCACTGCAATAATGTATGACTTATATGAAAACATCTGCAAATAACTGAGGAAAACTGTGATGTCAAGTCAAGGGAACAAACATTTTAAAGTTATGTAATGAAAATAAATATGCTCATAAGTTCATTTATCCAGTGTTCATAGGCCCAAAGGCCATTCAAAGAACACTGTATCTAAAATAAGGATTAAACCTCCTTTACCGATCCATAGATCTAAATTATTCTTAACAAATATAGTATTTATATTATCTTTATACAAGTTTACCATGATGTATAAGTAGGGTGGGTCCTCAATAGGTAAGGATATACAGCTCATTATTTCTGCAATGCATGATAACTGTGTTGACAAAGCATCCTGCCATCATCAGTAGTGTTAGTTTATACATATGTGTGTATATGTGTATTGGAAGGTACATAATACTTCTGTAGATTCCATTTTGTTGTTTACGCAAGCTCCCTCAGAATTATGTAAAGACAATCAGGAAGCATTTTGGCTTGTTAATTTGATAGATTTGACTTGGCAATTTGCTAACAAAGCTGCATGCTCTTCATGTACAAACTATTCAGAGCATTTACACTACTCAGTCACTGGTAATCAAGATTCTGCCTATGACTCAGAAAAGTATTTACTGCTCATCTTAATTGCCCAGTGCAGACTGGTCAATACACATGCACACACACGTATGCACATGTACACACATGAGAAGATCTCTTTATCATGTGCATACACTGAAACACACATGCACACATACACACATATACACACACACACACACACACACACACACACACACACACACACACACACACACACACACACACATGCACACACACACACACACACACACACACACACACACACACACACACACACACACACACACACACACACACACACACATGCATGCATGCATCCAACCATCAGCAAACAAGCCCCCTCTCAAGTTGATCACACTCAAAGAAATACTTATTCACCCAAAAGCATCCTCCAATACACATGTCCCATCAGGCTTACAGTTCCCGATGAAATGTCACTAATGTGACCACCCAGGCACAAACACACACACACACACACACACACACACACACACACACACACACACACACACACACACACACACACACACACACACACACACACACACACACACACACACACTCACACACACACACACAGACACACACATTCATGTAGCTTCTTTCATTCATGCTGCTACAGATATACATGCACACATGTCCACAAGCATGCGCACTGTAATACATACCTCAACCCCATCCACTTGTTTGAACTTATCTGCACCGTGAGTACTCTCATAGAAGTGAATGGGTAACAGCTGAGTTTTTATTGTGGCTATTTTTTCCTCCTAGAGTAAAGTTTTACTTTGCTGAGCATTACATAAGACCACTGACATTTCTGGGGAAAAACACATGGCTAATAAACATTAACCACTGCTACTGAGTATGCATTATCATGCAGCTTTATCCCTGAAATCTCTCTTGGTCCTGAAGCCACTTAGAGGGAAGAACCTCAATGATATGGTGGTCTAGGAAGCAGAAAGGTTTATCATAATGGGGAAAAATGCCCAGCTAAGGGTGCCCCATCATGTTAAGCCTTTCTGAATCCCAGCGTCTCTTTTCAATAGGCAAAAGTCCCTATCTGCAGTTACTTCTTTGGTATACCCTACAAAGAGTTCAAATGACATGTTACGAAGCACCTATGAAGTATAATATCCCTAATCCAGTCCACCACCACCAGTGTTTGAAGATATATAACACTTTTACCCAGATTATGAAGCACCTATGACTTATAATATCCTTAATCCAGTCCACCACCACCAGTGTTTCAAGATATATAATACTTTCACCCAGAAAACAGCACCACTGTGATACTCTAACCCAGGTCAAATGGTTTTTCATCCCACAATGAATTAATTCCCCCTTGTAAGTTTGAGATACTTAAACATCAGTCTGGAGTATTTTCCATTCTTTGCCAGCAAACTCTTAGAAAGGCAAATAACGTGAGATCAGTGTCAATCTTCACACCTAATCTTCTTACCATATTCACCATTCCAAAATACACAGCACACTCCTCATTCATGGCCATTAAAAATCTGCAAACTGATCACTAAATACTTAACAAACTCACTAGCCTGCCCTGCTTTCAAGGGAGAGCTGAAAGCTCACCTAACTTTATCAAGCAAATGAAAATTAAACTGAACAGTAGGGTGTCCATACTTGAATCATTTGGAGACACACATCTGTGATATGTTGTGTTGTATGTGTGACATGCCTACATGTGAAGGAATGGCACAGAAGTTTGAACAGTATAAGTGACTACTTTATGTATTTTGTCCATTCCAGTACTCCTTTATCTCAACTTGATAACTACTTCTTTACTATTTTATTATATACAATTTTTGTTTTCTGTTTAGGAGATGCCATTATAATTGTATGCATTACTAAATTACCATTAGGCTGTGGGTAATTTCCAAGCAAATAAAAAGCACAGAGTGACAAATAGGTGTGGAGTACCTGAGAGATCCTCCTACGTTTTCATTGTCATCTCAGGAGTTCCACTTTAGTATCTGAGAAGATCTTAAGATGTGCATAGCTTCAGATGCGAGCACATACACACAAACACGCATGCACATATTCAAGCACACACTATTTTATATTTGTATTCGTACATATGCAGTTAAGGTGGGCCATCAATACTCCTAGATACAGAATTAAAATGAGTAGTTACAGAAAATGGTAGAAGGCCACTTTAAAAGGCTTCTCTGCACTTGCTTTAAAGGTAAAGCATGATCGAGGTTTCTTTATTAGACCAGCTAGGAGTATAGCCACATGCCTTCAAAGGTGTTGTCATCTTTTGAAGAACCAGAACAACAATGAGGGAAGTATGGTGAACGATGTATTAAACAGAGTTAGAACCACTCCCTATAGGGTGTGACATCACCTGAACTAATCCCATTTTGTTATTGTGGTCATTGCAACAGGTATTGATACTACTGGCAAGCTCAGTACAACGAAAACTGCTTCATCACATAATAATTTTTCTTAAAGGAAAACACCTTCATTTTCGTGTGTCATAAAAATGTTAAAAATATGGTTAAGCAGTTGCATTGATAAAGCTTATTGGTAAAAGTTATTTGTTTTTATCCCAGTATGTGTCATGTAGTACAATAGACATTATTTTTTTGGGGATAAGTGTCAATATGTGTGTGATTTTTTTACTTTTGTGACTTTATGATTTGTTTGAGTTGTTTGGGTAATTCAGGGCTATCTACGTATTCCCATAGAAAGCTTGGGATAGCTGCAGAATGTTGCATATTTGGGAAATATCTGCAGCCTGTTCATATCATTTTGAAATAAGTTCATGTAACATTGAATGGGCATTCACAATTGGCAAAATGCCAGAATTATCCACTATATCTTAGGACACATTTGCATATGACTACGATTCATATAGATGTGTATAAATTAGCCTAATTTACATATCACACCTGAAAATGGCATTGAATTTTTTCCAGTAAGTTGAGCATTATCATATTAATTTCTGAATAGCCAAGATAGGTGGCAAATGTATTAGGATATCACAGACATACTAAAGTAAATATATATTTTTAGTTATTATTATTTAATAAGATATACTTTTTTTTTAAATATTGCTGTACAGCTCAGTTAACAATGAACTTAAATCTATGCTGTGCATGTTATGATAACATTGACTACTTGGTAAATGTCTATCATTTTGAAGTTGCATTTCATGACATGAGCAGTGGAAATGAGTATTGATGGCAGAAAATGTCATTACATGAGTATACTTTACTGATAGCACATACATGGGTATAAATGTAATAAATTACTACAGAGATTTTACTGTGCAAAAGACATGAACAGGCATGTGTGATGACTTTGATGATTTGGTAGTGACAATGAGGTAACAGACAGTAGTATTACTACATAACAATGGCAGAGGATAGGGCAAGGATGACTAAAGTGATTGAATGAACTGTTAACATAGATTTCACCTTGCATGGATATATTGAGATTTCTATTAGTTAGCCATATCCTTTTGTGTTAATTAACAGTTACTATGGCTTAAAACCTGAGCTTTGGCCAGCTAAGATCTAGCTGTATTCAACTGGACATATAAGAGAATTTAAGTACCTTTTATCTGCACTTTGTTTCAAATAATACAACATTTTAATTGATTTATTTGTGTTGCATTGAATATTAACTGAACTGGAAGTTTTGACTCTATTTTTTCAGTTAGTGTTTCCTAGATTTTATTGCCTGTTAGAATTCCTGCATAGACAGTAATTGCAGTTGGGGGTAGTATTATTCATTGATATCCTGTTACTGCCTATTTAAGTGGTACATTTTGGAATATTTTCTGCTTAAAACCTGAGCTTTGGCCGGCTAAGATCTAGCTGTATTCAACTGGACGTATAAGAAAATTTAATTACCTTTTATCTGCACTTTTTTCAAATAATACAGCATTTCAATTGATTTATTTGTGTTGAATTGAATATTAACTGAACTGGAAGTTTTGAGTCTGTTTTTTCATTTAGTGTTTGCTAGATTTTATTGCCTGTTAGAATTCCTGCATAGACAGTAATTGCAGTCAGGGGTAGTCACATTCATTGATATCCTGTTACTGCCTATTTAAGTGGTACATTTTGGAATATTTTCTGCTTAACACCTGAGCTTTGGCCAGCTAAGCTCTAGCTGTATTCAACTGAATGTATAAGAGAATTTAAGTACCTTTTATTTTCACTATTTTTTCAAATAATACAGCATTTTAATTTATTTATTTGTGTTGCATTGAATATTAACTGAACTGGAAGTTTTGACTCTGTTTTTTCAGTTAGTTCCCCACCCACTCTCCCTGGTTTTGTTTTGGTGTTAATCTTGGTGGTTTTGAAATTGCCCGCCTCTTTTGTAAATTTGTATTTGGATACTCTTTCTGGGTCCATCTCATTTGCTCACTCAACTGAGTGCAGTGAGATCATATTCTGATTTCAGGCACTCCTACTGTGTAAAAAGAGAACATCTGGGAAAGAAAAAAAATAAGCTTGTTTCCTGCCTTTCCTGTAAGTGGTCTAGACTCTTTGTAGGTTTCTGAGTCCCCAAGCCTTTCTTTGTTGCAGGGAAGTCTTCTAGCTTAATTTTGTTTCTTAAAACTAGGCAGTTTTCTAGTTTCAGCACTCAAATATGTTTCTTTGAATTCAGCACTTGTTCAGAACTTGTAAGCACTAAATAAGCTGAAATTTACTACAGCACTGAACTTTCCTCACTTGTCAAGAGGAAAGCAGTTTTTAGTACTTAATAAATAAGCACCTATCCAGGCATGTCTAAGGGTCAGTTCCCAGTGATTTCTCCTGTCTACCTGATGAATCTGGGCATCTTGGGGCAATGCAGCAATTGCCTCATGTACACAGACAGCCCCTTCCTCCTACCACCCAACAATACAACCTGTGAGAGATGCACTTATATAGCCAAACTGGAAGCAAAGCTGTCTTCACCCAAGACTGGACTAGACAGTCAAGAGGAGAAGGTAAACACTTGCATCACACCACACTCATCACATAGTCCCTCAAAACCTACACCACCAAAACACACACATAGAAACACAAAACACACACCTACATTTGTGGAGGCTCTCAATAAAAACCTGCACAAGCATCAGGGACCTCCAAAGCAGAAACACAAGCAAACTCCACCCTCCAACACAACCCAAATGACACATAGCCCAAAAACTCAATGTGCCACTCAACCACAGCCCATAAGGCATAACGTACCCAATGCTCTAGGTATAGGTGACTCTATAGTCAGGCACACTGATGTTACACTCACCAGGCTAAACAAGGAGAAAGTTGCTGTCAGCTGTCTGTCAGGTGCCAGGATCTGCCACATAACACATGCACTCAGGTCACTCCACACAACTACAAATATGACACTGTCATTGTCCATGTTGGTGTGAATGACCTAAGATGTACCTCCCTGGACTACATGAAAAGAGACATGGATGAGCTCTCCGATCTTGTAGCCCAGGCAGGCATGACCCTAGCCCTGAGTAGCATCCTGCCATCACCCAGAATGATACCACAGTACAAGGACAAAATGATTGGCTTCGACTATTGGCTATGCTTCTGGTGTCATTCTTAGGAGATCCAGTATTTGTCTGCCTGGGATGACATGATCGACAGACCACGATGCTTTGCCAGAGATGGCCTGCCCCTGTTGCCCTTGGGATTCCAGATACTGGCTAAGGCTCTTGCCACCCCTATAGTGCCTTTTTTAGGCAAGGTTCAAATGACAAATTCACCACTGTAACAGGTACAATCAAGCAAAATCTGAGGGTAATGCTACTCAATACTAGAAGTCTAAACCTCAAAATGCACTCACTCGAGGCACTTTTTAAAATGGAGAACATCAACATCTGTGCAGTGACAGAGACCTGGTTCAAAGCTCCAGACAGCACCCCTGCATTACCAGGCTATAATTCATACCACACCTTTCGGCCACCTAACCCAGAACGAAGCACTAAAGGTGGAGGCGTGTCCATCTTCATTAAGGATATCCACACCTCTAGGCTAGTTAAACAGCATAATGCATCCAAGATTATCCAAGTGCAACTAACTCTGGGCAAGACCGCAATCCAAATTGTAGCTTGCTACAGACCCCCCACCATGCTCCAGGACTCCCACTCCTCATTTCTTGATACACTGGAAATTATTAGGGTACAACCCAACACCCTAATAATGGGAGAATTCAACTACCCCACCATTAAGTGGGAAAACTACTCATGTACCAACTCTTTTGCACAACATTTTCTAATTCATTAATTCCAATGCCTTGGATCAACTTATTCACACCCCCACCAGGGGCAGCAATATCCTAGACCTGGTCATTACCAACATGGGCAACCAGTGTTCCACACCAGAGGTCAATTCCTCGTTGGTCAGATCCAACCACAAGCTAATCACCCTTGACATCTACATCCCGCCCCCGCCCCCACCCCCAATTAGGGAAACCACTGTAAAAAACTTCTCCAAAGCCAGCTTCACACTTCTTAAGACAGAAGTGGCAAACTTCATGACACCCATACAGACAGACAATAGAGGTACGACTGCTGAATCCTACACAAATGCAGTTTATAAGCACTTACATGAGTGCTTGGATCATGCTATCCCTAATAGAACCAATATACTATCCTCCAAAACAAGGAAGCCAGTCTGGTGGTCCTCTGCCATAAACAAACTCTACAACAGAAGAAAGAAACTGTTGCAAAAAAGAGTAATTTCCCATGACTGGAGGAACTCCCTGGTCAACCTCAGTAAGAAGCTGAGATCTCTCATAAAATCCTCCAAAGCTAGTTAAGAAAAAAAATTGCCACTGACACTAAATACAACTACAAAGCATTCTATAGCTATGTCAAGAATTGCAATGCTCTGAGTTACAGCACAATGGCACTAAATATACAGAACCAACTGATATTGCCAAAATCCTGGCAGATAGGTTCAGTGCTAATTTTAGCCCCCTCTCACCCCCTAGAGGACCCATCTCTATAACGCAAGAATGCAAAGTTCCTGTAATCACAGCTGCAAAGGTAAAAAACATACTCTCCAAAGCCAAGAACACAGCATCCATGGGACCTGACAATATCACAGGCTGTGTTCTACATGAACTACAGAATGAACTGGCACCCTACCTAAGTACCATGTTCAATCATAGCCTCACCTCAGGCTTTGTGCCCACTGAATGGTGCACCACGACACTTATGCCACTCCACAAAGGGGGAGCCATGACAGACCCCAGGAACTACTGCCCCATTAGCCTGATGAGCCTGGTCTGCAAGGCCATGGAACGTATTATCATGGAACTCATAAACAAAGACATTGACAATCTCCAAACTCTGGACCCTACCCAGTTTGGGTTTATACAAGGCAGATCATGTCTCCTAAACCTGATTGACTTCTTTGAAGCAGTCACCAAAGCCATAGATGAGGGTAAGGTGGTTCACACAGCTATCTAGATCTCACCAAGGCTTTCCACACCATCCCCCACTCTGGAATTATAGATAAGCTCACTAAACTAGGTATAAATCCCTATGTCACAAGATGGGTTGCCAACTGGCTCATGGACAGAACCCACACTGTGAAAGTAGCAGACTCCAAATCCGATTTCAGACCAGTGACAAGTGGAGTACCACAGGGTTCAGTCCTGGGTCCTCTCCTGTTTGGTATCTACTTCTCTTAAGTACAGGCTAACACAGAAGGTCTTTGGCTAACAAAGTCTGCAGATGACTGCAAACTAGGAGCAATAATCAAAACTCCTAACGATGTGGACATACTACAAAAGGGCCTCACTGAGACAGATGCCTGGTGTCAAAGCCATGGGCTGAAGCTCAATGCCAAAAAGTGTATTGTCATCTCCTTTGGAAACAAACTCTGTACCCATGAACTACCACATAAGTGGTAGTCTACTTAATGCTGAAAGTGTGATAAGAGATCTTGGGACACAGGTGGACAGTAGTCTCTCCTTTGCTAATCACATTGCCACAGTGGTCAGGAAATCCTTCTACATGGCTCACCTCATCACAAAAGGTTTCTCATCCAGAAAAAAAAGAGCTCATTGTTCCCCTCTACTCATTAGACTCATTATAGAGTACAACACCCCTTTTGGTATGTACCTCACAAGACATCTAAGACAACTGGAAAGGCCACAGAAATCCCTCACAAAGGGGATTTCTGGATTCAAACAGATGCCCTATGCAGACCATCTCAAAAAACTCCAGCTTTACTCCGTCACATATCGCCTACTCAGAGGCGATCTCTGCCTAACATACAAAGCTATGTCAAACCCAGAGCTGTTGGACATGCTCCACTTAAACAAATCCCAATCCCTCCGAGCTACATGCTCAAGGGACCTAAACCTTGTCACCACAATAACCAGAACATGCTGGAGGGATAGATTCCTGTCCCAGAGACCTCCCATACTCTGAAACAGACTACCTATCTATGTCAAACAGAGCTCCTCATTAGCTCTCTTCAAGAAAAATCTTGATGATTGGATGGAAAACAGGAAATTCACCCCAGGGATCACTTCTGTGGCTCTGATTGACAAGGGCACAGGAAAATAAGTTTATTGTGTGGCAAAAGCCAGGGTACCTTTTTGGCAAGGCTTATATAGTCCCTACGGCTAATAGCCTAGTACCTACCTATGAATCTATAAGAGGTGATTAGTATCCAATCATTGCTGTCACACTGTCTGACTGTAGTCCTTTTTTTATTTTTGCATGTAGTACTGATGGAGAATAAGGGATCAAGGCACAGAAAAAATAGCTTCAGCCATGAGGAAACTTCCTTTCGGTAAAGGAGGTCTCTATCAAGCTGAGAAGAACAAAGCCTGGGGTCAAGTAGTTGTTGAAGTCACTGCAGTTGGAGGCAGAAACAGAACACTTGCACAGTGCAAGAAAAGGATGATTTCCCATACCACTACAGGGATGGTCCTCAGAATCTTATTCAGTTAATGCCAGATGATGAATACCTTCTGTCTATCTGTGGGGATGAGTATGATACAGAAGATGGTTCAACATGAATAATTAGAGGTGATGTGGACACTACTCCATCTAACCAAGGTATGCAGCAGCAGCAACACTCATCTGCTCATGGTTGGTTTAAAATTAGTAACACACAGTTACATACAGAATGTTTAATGCTGATAAGGAATGATGTAATTAAAAACTTCACAATTCATTGGTATTAGATGAGTCTTGTACATCAGCAAATAATGAAAATAAAGGCAGTATGCACGGTAAGTATCTCACTCACCCTCTTGCATGCATACTGTACTATATGCTGTTGCATTATTATTGTCATTAATGTTTTGTAATATTTATTTACAGAGTCAGCATCAGAAAAAAACAGTCCAGCTATACTAATAAATCTGAATGATGTCAGTGGCTCCCTACTGAATTGTCAATACTTGAAATGTTGAGTGCTGACAATCCAAAAAAAGACCAAAAACAAAGGAAAAGCACAAATCTCAAATATCTCTCTTTTCCTTTGAACTTCCTTTTGAGGGGGCAAGGCCCCTGCACCCCATTTGTGGGCAACCCCCCATATCCTTAAAACTTACATATATTAACTCTAAGATCACTGTATCTCAGAGAAAAAGGAATATTCCAAGAAATGGCATCTCAAATTTAATATGCTTAAGTCCATTTTTCAGCCATTCATTCTCCATATTTTGGGTCACAGCATTTCAAATGGTTACCACTGTCAACATCAAAATGGTTGTTGTTGCTGCTGCTGCTCATAACATATGAGAAGTCTAAGAGAAGTGCCAAACAGCCCTCAAGTTTAGTGGTAGGTTTTCTCACCTCACAATATGTTAGTAGCTCCGCAGAAATTGACAGTGCATCTCAAAGTCAAGCTCAACTTGACATAGCATTCATGGCTGTACCAGAGGAACACCCCTGCACTCTGCACCTCAACACCAGTATCTCTAAACCCAGAAGAACATTTTGTGGATGATGGCAGAAATTTGGAGGCCACAGTATCCACAGTTACTCCTTTCAAAAGGGAGCCAGGTGCAGGAATGTCTTACAACTACCCCAGGAAACATGTAAAGCATTGGCTGCCCAACAAGAAATGTCCCATGACATTGTTAGGGTTCAGAACATTGCCACAGAGAGTAAGCCTGACATGATCAGAGTCCTTCAGGGTATGCTTGATGATTTCCAGCACTATGTCAAAATGGCAGAAAGCAGGGATAGTGCCATGGTCACACTGATGCATAGTATGGTGGAACACCAAGCATTGTAGAAATATTTCCATGTCTTGATGATTCAACACTGTCAACTTTTCCAGCCCTGGTACCAGTGCACCTATCAGGACTGGGCACTTATTTTATCCTGGGACTTATGCACTCAACTGTCTTTATTTGTTAACCTATTTCTGTCCATGATATCTGCTATATAAAATACATTCTATATATCAGTGTCATCTTGGTGAAAAACAGGGTCTACTTCATGAAGGTACTCACCAAGACTTGAGGATGAATTCAATTCCAACAATACTTCTCTCCTTTTGCTGATTTTATCATCTCTCCATTTGGACCCCTTTGCTCTTTTTTTAATTTCTCCAAATCTTTTGGGTTTCTAATACTATGACGGGAATGCACCCCATTCCTAAGTCAAAGTATGATTAAAGTTAATGAAATTAGTATTGTTTTAATCCTTGATGTCAGCTAAAAGTGCTCTTCACAGCACTCTCAGTGTGCCCGGTAATGACTCCTGAAATTCATATGGAGTTACATGGATTGGCAACATATCTAAATATGACTGTAAATTCTTTTTTATAAGGCCTGTTGCTCCAACTACTATTGGAACTGTCTGGGTATTTTTCTTCCATATTGCTCTCATTTCTACTTGCAGATCCTGATATTTTATGACTTTGTGTCTCTCTATACGCAAGACACTGTAGTCACTAGGTGTAGCAATTTCAATGATAAATGCCAATTTTGTCTTCTTTTCTTGGCCCACTATATCCAGTTTTCTAGCATCTATCTTTTGAATTGTTGGTAATGGGTGATCCCATGTGATATAAACTTCATCATTTTCTATGACGCTTTGCGGCTCATATTTTTGGTGTTTTTCAGCCACTTCAGTACCATAATGTTTGCACAATCCCCAGTGCAACAGTCTTGCCACATTATTATGCCTTTCAGTATACAGTCCTTCTGCCATTTGTATGTCACACCCAGCAACGAGGTGTGTGACTGTTTCCAGTTCGGTTTTACAAACCTACATTTGTCTCTTTCTCCCACATGTTCAGTGGACTTTGTAAACCAGAATGTACATAGCCCACAATCTTGGGCTGCCAATATTAACCTTTCATCTCTTGGTTTGAATTCACCTCTCCTTAACCATTCCTGTGTTCATTGTTGATCAACATGAAGTTCTTCCAGAAGTTTTCTATACTAGCAACTATATTTATGTTTTTTCCACATTTTGTGCCTTCTTAACTGGTCCTTCACCTTATATTCTTTCTTTTGCTTTTTGGCACATTCAGTTGATGCCTGATTTTTATCTACTTCTGGTTTAATTTCCATTTCTGCTTGACGCCGATATGCTTCTGTTAAATTAAGCAGAGAAGTCATCTTAGATTGTCCTCATGTTTCAAGACTTTCACTATATTTGGGATTTGTGAGGTCAGCAGATATATGTGGAGTCCCACAATTGCAAATCTATTCATGTAATCAGTTTCAAGGAGGCCGATCCCACCTTCAGAATAGGGAATATATAATCTTGGTATACACTAATTTTTATAAATCATTTGGTGAGCATCAAGCATACTTCTTGTTTTCCTATCTAATCTATCCAGTATGTTTTGGGGCCAGTCAATCCCTCCAAAACTGTAAGTTAGTACAGGCAGTGCAAATTGGCTTATAGTCTGGATTTTGTTCCTAGATGTCAATGCTGTTTTCAGAATTAATTTAAGTCTTCTAAAATATTCCTTACTAAGTTTTATTTGTATTTGTTCACATTTTATTGTTGATCCTTCATCAATTCCCAAATATTTATACACTCCCTCTTGCTGAAGTTCTTTTATATCACATTCTTGTCCCAATCTGATGTTTTCCTGGTGCTGCAGTTTTCCTGCCTTAAAGGTTGCTTTTACATACTTATCAAGACCAAATGACATTCTTATATCATCTGAAAAAGTTTTGACAACCTGTAGCTGTGCTTTCGGTTCCTCATTTGATGAGCTATACAGTTTTAAATCATCGACAAAAAGAAGATGAGAAGTCTTTACACTTTGTTATTTTTAGGAGCCAAATTGAAGCCATGGCCTAAGTTGTTAAGTAAAAAGCTTAATGTGTTAATGGCAAGGCAGAATAGCAACGATGATGGAGAGTCACCCTGGAATATCCCCCTTTGAATTTTTATCCCTGGGATAATAATCTGTCCTTTATCATGGCTTAATTGGAAAATGGTCCGCCACTGTTTCATGGTCACTGTAATGTAGTCGATCAGTGTAGGGTGTATCTCATACATTTTTAAGCACTTTTATCCATGAATGTGGGATGCTATCAAATACTTATTTTAAAGTCATTCCATGTCATACTAATATTCTTCCCCATTTTACAGTTCCCCAGTATGACTTTAATAACAAATGATTGTTTGTTCCATATGACTTTCTTTTATTGCCCATTTGTTCTACTGGCATAATTGAGGTTTCTTCTAAATGACTATAAACTCTATCGGCATCATTTCCCATGTATAGTTTATTCTTTGTCAGAAGACATATTATCGGTCTATAATTTTTAGGGTAGCTTGCAATTTCACTCTTAAGAAGGAGCATTGTTTTGCCTGTTGTTAGCCAGGTTGATGTCTGTTTGGGCTGCGGATATAAATAATTCTTACTCATGGCTAAATCCTCGTGCAAAGATGTTAATAATTTTAAACAAAAGTGAGGTAATACATCTGGGCCTGGGATTTTCCAATTAGAGGCTTTCCTTAACTTTGTCTCAATTTCTCTGGCTGTTACGTCATCCCATTTCATATCTTGCACCTTTAAACTCTTATTCTTTCTTTTATTTTTTCTATCCATTTATCATCTTTTTCTTACATTTCACAGGATCTTCATAGATACTTCTTCAAAATGTATCTACTTCCTCCTTTTTGGTGACCTTTGAATACCTTTTTCTTTATTTCTCAGTTCTCTATAAAACTTTTTTGGGTCATCAATATATTCCTTATTTTGTACTTTTCCTTTATTTTTGTCTGTGTATCTTCTAAGTTTTTCTGCTTGTGCTGAAATTTTTAGTTTGTTATTTGTGATAGTGAATGATATATCCTGATCTGTTCTAATACTGTGCATTGTTTTAATCACATCTATCTTTCTCAGTATTTTTATTGATCTATTCCCTCTTCTATAGTCTTCTAAGAGTGACACTTCTTGTCTTAATTGCTTTATAGTTTTCTCTATTCGATACTTCCATGATGGTATTCAATTTCTCTCCTTCCTTTCCCTTACTACCCTGTGTTCTTGTGATAGAACTTTATTGTTTATTAATTTAGCAGCACAGCAATATATCCTGTTTAATTCTGTTATATCACATGGATCTCTATGGGCAGTTCTAATTACTGCATTCGTTTGTTTTATCAGACCTCTGAATTTTTGGGTTTTATTGACCTTCTGTAGTCTATTCTCTTATTGATCTTAATATATCTAGCCATGTCTATTAAATCAAGCAACTCTTCTCTCAGCTCATTTTCTTCCAAACTGAGAGCACATCCCTTGTTTTCCATCTCCTGTGGGCATTCTATAGAAAGTTGTATAGCATCTTCCTGTAACACCTTTTCTTCAATGTCATCCTATGTCATCTGTTGCTCTTTCATATGGGAAGTCATTGGCCTATCACTACTCAACACTGACTGCATCAGAGTTTCCAGTTTCTTGTTCCTTTCCTTGCTGTACAGCTTCAAGTTAATATTTATACTGATCTCCTGTAGAAGGCTCCAAAATATCTTAATATGGCACATGACAAATTGCTTCATGTTTCACTGGTTTCCCCTTAATTTGGATATCCATTGCTCTATCCTGTTGTGGTACTTTCTGCATTCAGTTTTCTACACTGAATCCTTAACTTTGCAAGTCCTCCATAACATCATATTCTTTTTCTTTAACTTCTCCATTACTAATCTCCTTTTCTACTTTTCCTATTTGTCTTCTTATTTTTTGTATTGTAAAGTTTTCCATGTCCGGATTCCTTTGCCTGTATTTCTCCTCAAATATCTTTGGTGTTGCTCTTTTTGTATTGGTTAGTTTTGTTTTGCATAAATATTACACCATATTAAATATTTTTTCTTTCTCATGTCTATATTTCCTCTTCAGGTGTTTCTTTATCTTCCTGTTTCTCCTTACTTTGGGGACTCACTCCCTCATGCTGTTATATAACCTGTATAAGACTTTCAGCACCAAATCTTTAATTTTGCAGCCACTCCATAACTTCAACTTCTATTTTTTTTAACTTTTACTTTACTAATCTTCTTTTATACATTCCATCTTTGTGATATTATTTTTTATTGTAAAAGTTTCAATATCCAGATGCCTTTGTCTGTATTTTTTTTCGAATATCTTTGGGCTGCTTTCTTTATATTGATTAATTTGGCTTTCTCCTTTGCATAAATACTGTACCATATCAAATCTTTCTTTCTTTCCCATGTCCATATTTCTTTTTTTATATTATTCGAATATCTCTGGGTTTTGTTGTTTATATTTTTGCACTTTCTCAGATGCTTCTTTTTCCAAACAAATCAAAGTTTTTGATCTATATGCTGTTTTTCACAAATCTGTTGCATTAATGAAGGCAAATTTTTCAGTAACTTTGGTGTTAAAGACTAGATCCAACAAATTATAATTTTATAAAGTTTCAAACCCTATTACTTATAATAATTTTACGATGTTTATCTTTATATTCATGGCACATTTTATTTGATATTTTTGTGTTAGAAAATAGAGTTTACTGGAGAATTTTGGATAGTATTATTAAAGTTAACTTTTTAATTCCTAATTATTTACCCTGTATTTTCAGATTCTTAATTAAAGTTTTAAATGATCAATCAGGGCATGTATTTAAGTAAGCTGAGGATGTGATTTTACTTGTATTCTGATGAAGTCCCTGCTTGATGTGGGACAAAAGTGCTTTATACTTTGTTGTTTGCAATAATTTTTTTAACCATTGGGACCCTCCTTTATTGCATATTGTCTTTTGGATCAATGAAATATGTGTTGAAGGTGGAGGCAGTATCTTTGGGAATCTTATCAGAACAAGGATTGGAGGAGCAGGGACCACTAGGATGTAATATGCGGTTTAATGAGTTCCAACTTTTTGGGGGTTAGATTTCAAGGTTGAGGGTGGATTATAGTAGGTCTCTTTTATCTTTATTAGTACATTTTTGATCAGATTTTTAAGTTCTTTGTATTTTATGAAGTCTGCAGGGAGCTTTGTTTTGGTCCATGTTTTCCATGTTCTGTCTCTATTTTTCATTAGGATGTGGATGGAATTTGATAGCCATGGAAATATATTAGATTTAATATGGACTGTGCAAAGTGGGGCAAGTGAGCCAAGAATACTAAGAAAGGTGGAGTTGAAAGACAGGGCAGCATCATCAAGGGGGATTGGGGTAATGAAATTCCAGTTTACTTTAGAGAGAAGAGATTTAAAGGCGTTTGGGTGGAAGTTAGTAAGCATGTGGCATGTAATAAATCTATGCTGTTTAGTAAAGTGAGGGATATATCTAAGTACTTTTATTGCAGAGTGATCATTTAGTGTGTTGGGAAGGGTTTAGGATTGTGATATTTAAAGGAATGAGAGACTAGAGTCCAGTGAATAAGGATGCTGTTTGTATGAGAGTTGTTGGTATGGGTGGCATCAGTGATAATTTGAGTAAAACTGTACAAGTTCATTTGTAAGAAAATTTTTGAGGTACAGAGAGTTAACCAATTAATATTGACATCACCAAAAATAATGGTTTCATTAGGAATATGTTTAGAGAAGTATAAGAGTATGTTTTCCAGCAGGGGTAAGTTATCCCCCAGGGGAATGTAGATTGCTACTATTGTGATGATTGTATGGGAGTTAAGTCCAAGGTTGGCTGTCAGTATTTCAGCAGGGGAAAAGGATGGTATAATTTTATTAGGAGCTGTCAGAATAAGGTGGTTAGAGTAAACAATGACCACTCCATCACCCTTTTTCTTTTGATGGTCAAGGTGCAGTGTAC
The DNA here is from genome assembly GCF_019279795.1 of Protopterus annectens. Taxonomy (NCBI): domain Eukaryota; kingdom Metazoa; phylum Chordata; order Ceratodontiformes; family Protopteridae; genus Protopterus; species Protopterus annectens. The sequence goes on along the minus strand of NC_056735.1, from coordinate 594,514,710 downwards.
TATAGCCAGGAGGGAGAAAGTCTTTGTCATGGGGTTGGGGTTTTAGCCAAGTTTCTATTAGGGTGATAACAGCAGGGGTGTGGCTGGAGATCCAAGCATGACGTTCACTAACCTTGCTTAATATACTTCTAGTGTTTACTGAGTAAACTGAGATTTGTTTGTTTGGGGGCAGAGGCTTATAGGTTAGTGGGGCTATAGTTGTAGGTGGAGTTGTGTTGAGTGAGATCTAGATAAGGATGAATATCTCCTGCAAGTAGAAGAACATTATGGTAGTAGTAGCAGTTATATGTGTATAAGTTAAATATATAATACTTTGTTTTGTTTTTAGGGAATGTGGTGTAGGTGGGGGGATTTTGATTTTAGGAAAAGGAATTTCAGTAGAAACGATAGAAGTGAAAATAGCAAATGACTGATAAGGAGATGAGGTAAAACTATTATGAGGTATTGTAGGAACTTTGACAATAGGAGATAACTGGATATTAAGTGAGGTGAGAGTGTGAAGGAGGAATAATAGAGGTAGTACAAGAAAAAGGGTAGTAGAGAAAGGCATGATTGGGAAAAGTATTGAGTGCTAGAGTACTGAAAATGGTGATTGGGGAGTTAGTTGTAGGTTTATTTTGCAGGCAGGTATGTGAGAATGTGTTGCTTAGGTGATGTTTGAGTGTGGGGGTTAGAAGTAATGCGGGTAGTGGAAGAAGAAGTAATAGTTTGCAAGTGTAGTGTGGGAGAAGGGAGGGGTTAGTTATGGTTTGTGTGGAGAACATGAAGGGGAAGTAGGGTGCAGAGTGGGTGATAATGGCAAGGCATAAAGAAAATGATATGGGGTGGGTAGGAATGGGGGTGAGAGGTGAGCGAAGTGATCTCGAGTGTAGCGAGGGCGAATGGAGTGAGGTTACACCTGAGATGTGAGAAAGCTCAAAAACAATCAGTAGCTTTTTGTCTATTAGCAAATGCTGCTAGAAAGCTCTTTAAGGATGAGTAGAACTAAGGGAATTGGGACTGAGCTAAAGTATTGTTTTGGAATCATTTTAATCTTAGTCTCTTGCTCTCCGTCTCTCTCTCTCTACACACACACACACACACACACACACACACACACACACACACACACACACACACACACACACACACACACACGCACACACACAGATAATGAAATTAACTCATCAATAAAAGAGGTCCCACAAAAGTTAAAGGTAAGAAGCAAAACAAAAAAACACTTGGGAAGTGAGCAAGACCCACAACAGCCATGAAAAACATGTGGCCAATAAGGTATGTATAGAGTGGAGTTATAGCATGGTAAAATAAAATGTCCTGCACTAAGCTAGTTGTATATAATCTGTGATAAAAGAAAACATATTGCTAACATGAGTAAAGTATGAAGAATGAATATGAAACCAAAAAAGGAAACAAAGTATATGATGGAAAAACACAAGTAATATATTTGTGTGTACAAGTGTTGAGGAGTATACAATGTGCAAAATGTGGCACAGACAATTGGAAACAACAGGAAAATTCAGAAAGCTTGGCAAAGAAGCTCAAAGTAAATATTAAAATGTGATATCTAATCTAAGCATACAGAAAAGTGAAATATGATGTCTGCTCAATGATTTTAAGCATTGCAGTTTACTCAATGGCATACACTCAGGTCAGTTCAAATATCAGCCTGGGCACTGAATGAGTTTGCTAAGAGACTGGAGTGACAAACTAACTTACTTTTTTCATGCCATGTGGAGGGTGGTTGTAATGATCCATTTATTTAGCAGTTCTTTTCTTTGAAATAGGTTGGTACTAAGCTAACTGCCCTTGTGAGCTATTTTGAACTTTGTGTTTGTAAACCCCAATGAAAACAGAGTTGATGGCTCTTCTAAAGCTTTGGTCACCCTGTACTGATTCATTGTCATTTAGCATTCCTGATATATTACAATGTGCCTGCAATTCCATTATTATTGCTGATATGCTTATTTCTGAGAAAATAAATATTTTGTAATGCTTCATCATAAGCCACAACACTGAAAGGAAAATGCCTGCTTTGTCATACATTCGGTCATTCTACATTGAGTGCCAATAACATTTCAAAACTATTTAAAATTATATTTTGGCTTTGCCTTAATACTCCTTAATACAAACTTTTATTATTGTTTGGAGCACCCTGTTTAGAAGAGGAATATGCAGGGATGCTGTCCTTTGAGAAATGTTATCCTTTTAGGCTTGTACCCTATGTTTTGGAATGGCCTTTTCCTCAACCGATCAGCAATATTCTTATTTGGCATAAATCAGATCTTCAACTGTAAAAATCACAGTAGTTACATATTTCAGATAGTAAGAGGGCAAACTAGGTTCAAACACATTGCATGACAGTGTATACAGTGCAGACTACTATGGAAACTTATTTCAGGCATAATGAACAAAAGTTGTGAAATGATAAGTAAGGGTATATAGACTGCATTATAAATAAATATTCAGGGGAAGTGTGTGCATTGAATAGGGACACACAGATGCATTGTAGGAATGAATACTGGGAAAAAAGACAGGTGAAACATGTTAATATATAGCAGATGAGGACATGCCAATTAAGATAGTTGTCTGATGAAGCTTATGTGAAAGCGCTTACCTGATGTATACGAATTAAAACTAAGACTTATTTTATATATACGGAGTATCTTTTTTGTTTTATATACAGTTTACACTGGAGTTGTTGCCAAGCTGTGGTTACCTCTTAGCTATTTTATTTGGACTTTTAAGATAGTTGTAGCATGAACACTAATCACATATCAACATGATACAGTATGGGCTGCCCATTGAATGTATATGTACAGTGTGCTGTCACCCAGGATGATGCTGTAATATAAACAAGAAATGATTGATACCATTATTTGGCTTAGCCTCTGGTGTCAATCAAGGGGGATCCAGTAGCTCTCAGCCAAGAATGAGATGATTGACCATGATGTTTTTCCAGAGATCATCTGCACCTGCATTCTCTTGGCTGTCAGATAATGGTAAAGGCACTTGCCTCCCCCATAGTGCCTTTTTTAGGTAATGTTGAAGCAAAAAAAAAAGTTCAGATGTAAAAAAAAAATCCATTGAAGGCAAACTCAAGGTTCTGCTGCTTAATGCTAGGAGTCTAAACATGAAACTGTAATGGAGGAACTAGTCGATCTGCTAGCTGACAGATTTGGTACAAACTTCACCACCTCCCTGGACCCACAGGACATACACCAAAGCATACCTGACAGCAGTCCTCTGCCAAGTATTTCTAGAGATCAGGTTATATCTGTACTCTCCAAGGCTAAAGAATGGTCTCAGTGGTACCAGATAACATCCCAGGTTGCTTACTAAGCAATCTAAAACAGGACCGAGCAGACCCATGAAGTGTCCTCTTTAACCATAGCTTGAGAACTGTGTTGGTTCCAGCAGAATGGAAAACAGCAACAGTAATCCCCTTGCACAAAGGGGGGGGGGCATCAACTGACCCTGGGAGGTATAGACCCATAAGACTAACCAGTCCCAGCTGAAAGGCCATGAAAAATTCAGCATGGACATTATCAACAAGAACAAAGGTGACCTTCAAACTTGAGTCCCAAACAAATTTTGCTTTGATAAGGGTAGATCATACTTATTAAACTTAGTAAACTTCTTCAAGAAAGTCATCAATAACCTGGCTGATGGTAAGACAGTGCATACCAATTATCTTGACCTGGCCAAGGCTTTTGACACAATCCCCCACTCAGGTATCATTGAGAAAGTCTCCCTGCTGGGGATTAACCCTCACATCACTAGATGGATAACCAATTGGCTCATGGACAGAACATATACTGTTAAAGTTGATGACTCAACCTCTACCAGTAGAACTGTCACCAGTGGCTTACCACAGATACCTGTGCTGGGCGTTTTACTGTTTAGAATCTATTTTTTGGAAGTCCAAACTACAGTAGACAGCCTTTGACTTAACAACTTTGCTGATGTTTGCAAATTGGGTGCAATCAGTGAGTCCACCAATAATGCTAACGTATTACTGGAGGGGCTAACAGAAACAAATGATTGTTGCTAAAGTCACAGTCTACAACTAAATGCAAAAAAGTGCCATTATTATTGTCTTTGGCAAAGTACAATTCCCTGCCAGTTACAGTACTGACACCACCCCAGCATCAACCCAGTTGTCAGTGATCTGTAACACAGTTAGACAGCAATCTGAAGTTTGACCACCAAGTTTTCACAGTGGTAAAGAAAGCCTTCTACATCATGCACCTTACAAATAAGGGCACCACATCCAAGTGTGAGGTTGTTATAACACCACTGTAGTTGACCCTCAGCAGAACACTAATAGCGTACAGTTTTCTCTATTGCATGTACCTCACCAGACACCTGCAGCAACTGTAGAAACCACAGGGGGTTCTCAACAAAAAAATACAGGGCCTCAAAACCGTGCCATGATCTACTTGGATAGACTGAAAGCCTTGTTACTCTACTCTGTATCGTACTGGTTTCTGAGAGGTGACTGGTGTCTGAGAATTGACTGGTGCCTGGCCTACAGTGCAGTCTCTGACCCTACCCTTTTGTAAATGAGGCACATCTGCAAATCTAATGGTACACGAGTCAGACACTCTAGGGATCTTAATCTAGCTTGTGACATTAACAGAACATGCTTGAGAGATGAATATATCTCCCAGAGACTGCCACTCCTCTGGAATAAAGTTCCATATCACATGAAGCAGAGCTCCTCACTGACTCTTTTCAAATGCAACCTAGACAAATGGATGGGAGACTGCAAATTCACCCTAGGGGTGGTAGCCATGTCCCTCATGGACAGGTGTAGTCAGCGTTGACTATAGACTTGCTCTGTGAATTACATCCCCCTAATAAGGACAATTTGGGCTACATGAGATGAACCTGGATAGGCGTGTTATGGCTGTTGGACCACTAGCCTAGTAACCTCTTAGGAACCTAGGAACCTATGTTAACAGTTCTCAGTGGGCATATTACTATAGCTGTTATCAAAAGAACATGTATGAAATGGCAGCAATGGCCATCAATACATTAGCTCACATCACAGAATGTAATACCCTCTTATAGCCATACTATACAACACATCCACACCTTAATATAGCATATGTCAATGACAGCAACATTGACATGTCAAGTGATCATAGGGTCATAAGACACTATTAGACTGATGGCCAACATCACATGAAATCCTAGCCATTATTATAAAATAAAAGTAAAAATGTCTATATGTATATTATGAAAGATAGTAAGACTATTGTGTGTATGTGTATATATGTAGGATTGCATTACATTCTGCCACGGTTCAGATGGAACGCATGCACTACACCATGACATAATTAGCAATCACAAATGTACTGTTCTGGGGATGGCTTTTATAGGCTCATGGAAGTACTCTGCTTCATGATGTATGTATGCACATTTGACATGAGGACATCTTTCACTGCTCTGCAGGAAGGCAGGAAGGCCTCATGTGGCCAGAGGACAAATGAGGATGTGTGGGGCTATGTGAATTGTACCCCAATTATTAGTGAAATGAAGACCTATTCCAAAGATCACACAATGACCATAATGTACCAGCAACCAAACACACAGCAGTACACTGGGCCTGATATGAGCATTACACCTGTGTAGGCATAAAATACGAATGCCATGCAATTTCACAGTAGCAACACCACATATGTCTGAATATAACACTGTCATGTTGCTGTTTATGGAATATGATAGCATCAGTTTATGCTGAAGGCAACATGTTGTGAGTACTGTAGGGCATGGATGTGGAGTTGCTTCCCTGTGTAAACTGTCTTATAAGTGAAAGATGTATGTATAGACATGCAAGTAGCTTGCTGTCAGATTACAGCACCTATATGTGTAGTTAAAGTAGGTGTTACTGTCATGCACAGGTTTGCCTTGAATTATGTCAGAGAGCATGTTACACAGGATGATATCATCATTGTATGCTACACCAAGATGTTTGGAGGAGTATTGGACATAGCTGTGGAATCACATATCATTCTAAAACTACCTGTTTACAGAGCAGAATACTTAACACAAGTGTCACAGCACAATTCTAGCTTTTATAATGTCAGAGATTACTTTATAGTTGATGACATTAGCAGAGTCTAGTGGGAGGAAGATGGTAATAGCAGTATCCCACATGGTAATGCAAAATTTTCTTTGTGATGTCAAGGAAGCACATAAATGCACACACACACACACACACACACACACACACACACACACACACACACACACACACACACACACACACACACTCACACACACACACACACACACACACACACACACACACACACACACACACACACACACACACACACCAGTTGACTGTAGTGAGAACAGAACCCCAACCTATCAAAGTACACCAACTAGAGATCACCATATTTAAAATAAGTGCTACAGCACAAGTTTGACATGTAGAGTGTCAGACAATACTTTATAACTGATGACATCAGCAGTGTCTGATGAGAGGAAGATGATAATAGCAGTATCCCATATGCTGGTGTAAACTGCTCTTTCTAATGTCAAGCAAGGTCAAACACACACAGACACACCCCACACACACAAACACACACACACACACACACACACACACACACACACACACACACACACACACACACACCAGTTGACTACAGTCTGATTAAACCCCCTACCTAAATATACAGACTAGAGAACTTGGTACTTAACGAAAGCTCAACCACACACGTCTGAATTTTATAAGGCTGCAAGACAATTTATAATGGATGACATCATCATTGGATGTTTGATAAAAGATGTTGGGAAGCCTGCATGAAATGAATGTGTAGGCATGTCCAGCTGTCCAGTACTGGGATTGTAGTGATGACTGCAAGATACACAATTATGGTCTTCTGACTAGACAGACATACACACACCAGTTAAGTGCAGTGTGATTAGAACCCCTTCTAACTTTGTACACAGATTAGAAAACTCAGTACTTAACACAAGTGCCATGGCACAAGTCTGAATTTTACAAGGCTGCAGGACATTTTATAGTGGATGACATCATCACCACTGGATGTTTGAGAAAAGATGTTGGGAGGTCTGTCTGAAATGAATAGCTAGTCATGTGAAACTGTCAGGATAGTAACGTTTTGCATGTTACCAGATTGATGAGTGTGCAAAGTTTAGCATTTGCTATTGTGTTTCCAATGTGCAGGTATAATTTAAGAGACACCTTTACAAACTATATGGAAACAACTGTCCACATTACTACAAGTACTGGAAAATCTGACTGTGTATTGTCATTATAAAGATGTGCATGGTACATAAGAAAACATTTGTTATTTATTTATGTAGTGTAGTTAATATAGTTTGAAGTGCATGGGTGGAGGTAACAGATGGCTGCAGTGTAAATATGTGTTCTTTCCTCAACAAAGTGCCTTCCCTTTGTGTGTGTTATGCATGTACTTTCAGGTTATGAAGACTAAATGGAATGTAAACATAAGTAATGCATGTTAATGTGCACTTTCTACAGCTCACTGCTGAGCAGTTGATTTGCGCGATTGAAGGTAAAGTGTTTCCGTTTGCAAGATGCACATTTCTACTGCATTGCATGCTTGTTTGTAGTTACGTGCTGAGCAAAAGTGAGCCTGATTGATATGATTATGAGTGTTCTGAGTACTGAGTGTATGAAACACACCTGCTGCTTAGCTGACCCAGTAGCAACAGGTATAAATCTATTGACATATTTCTTTTGGAGTCCAGATGATATAGGGTTTGAATCCAGGTGTATGTAAGAGTTTTACATATGTATTTATAATGTGATGAAATAGTTCTTTACTCTGCATACACTATGTGATACCTTAGTGCAGCCTAAGTGGCATTGCACAGAGATAACTGCAATATTGAAGAGCCATTCACTATCGATTGACATTGATGTGCGATGCCAAACTCCACTGAGATATAGAGGACAAAAAGAGAAAGGCTCCATTACTTTGTTTTTTTTTACTCATGTGTGCTGTGTATGATTCTATTTTGACCACCTTATGTGTGTTGAAATGGGGTAGATAGGAAAGTGGTGAAATGGGGAGAAAGCATGGGGAAAACAAAGGGAAAGCAGTATAGGAATGTGCATGAGGGAAGTAGAAAAAAGCCATAACTATCCACTTCTTCAACAGAGTAACATGAAAATATGGTACAGAATGTTAGTTGAATTTGGACTAACACTTCAACAAAGAGGGGTGACAACAAAACAATCAGTAGTATAGCCAATTAGACTAAATCACGTTTGTCAAGAAGACATGTGTCCAAACTGAAGAGCTGTGTATGGTGCAAATGAGACAAGCAAAGCTAAACTTGTTTTAGCCTTGTGAGCAGGGTTTATTAGGTTTTATCTTTAAAAGACAAAGGTGGGACTTAAACCATGATCTACAGATAGTATACAGATCAATGTGTTTAGCAGATGACATGATTCAATGGTGCATTTGATATTCTGGTTATCAAAGAAGTACATTACATGACATTTATTGTGTTTATCCTTTTCCTGTGTTTACACTAAGCCATGCAACATGCAAAGACTGGCATTAAAAAAGGAAAATAAATCTATAAAATAAGCAACACTACAAAACATATATGCTAGTACACATGAAAAATACTTACACGAGTGTGGATTTGAACTCTCAGACCAATGAGCCTTCAAAATACAGTAAAGGTATCTTATCCCTCTTTGCCACAGAAACAGCTTTGCAGCAGAGAACAAAAATCATTGTGCATAGAAGCAAGTCCAAAGTCATCCACAGTATTAACAAGACATATAGCAATTGTACACTTCTGAGTTGTTTTTGCATGTGACAATTTTCGATATAGTGCAATGAGTGATCACACAGCTATTTATGACTATTGTTTGCAGAAATGCAGCTTTGCATTATCTCTATATGGTGTTCATTTTTCTCTTGTCTATGCAGTAATATGAGGCATGCAGTATGTAAGGCATTTTGTATTATTGTCCTTAAAATGTATGAGGATATTACATGGTAATAACATACCATTTTCAACAAATGCAGGGGATGCTGCATGTTACTAAACAGAAACTGTGAAATGTGTGCTGTTACATTTAAAACCTTGATACAATTATTTCTAAACTTTGTATGTCTAACCTGTCTGATACACCCACTGGAGATAAGAGAGAATGAATTGTTATTGTGTTTTTCTTCACCCTATCAGTAGTCATTCACACTTGGAATCCATTAGTAACAAACACTGAAGGAGTGCCTGCACTATATTTACATCAGCTACATGGAGCCAAGAATATGGGATTCAGAAACTCTAATGAGTTCATAACTTATTTGCATTTTTATCATGGTCACTGGCCTGAATCTACACTATTGAAAGGTGACAGTGTAGCTAAGGAACCTGAAATTGAGGAGTCTTGTTTATGTGGTTGTGATGTCCCAACACTGCACCAGTAATTACAGAGCCTCAATACTCATCACTAGCACCAGTGGGGGACGTACACCGGGAGGATGACAAATACTCACACAGTATTTCCAGTTGCATCTCTCTGCATCAAGTGAAATTTCTCTTAACAGCACAGAGACCACAGTCAGTTGGGCTCCTCTCCCTCTTTCTCCAAATTCTGAATAAGACTCCCCACTGGCACAGCTATTGAGTTGAAATCTCAGCTGAGTGACCAAGCCAAAACCTCCAGCACCCTCTCTGTCCAACCAGTACTTCATGTCCCTACCCAAGTAGCTGACATACATACTCCTTGAAGTTTGAGTTACTCAGACACACACACACACACACACACACACACACACACACACACACACACACACACACACACACACACACACACACACACACACACACACACACACACACACCTGGGAAAGGCTGGCACAGGTTTGCTAGCTATGCCCCCTTCTGCCTAGACTATAAGGTAGTTTCCCCTCCAGCAAGTCACTCCTTATCAACTACTTTAAGGCCCTTAACAAAGGGTGTCCAATCTCACTGTGTAATATTACTATCCATACAAATGGTAGTTTGAGCAAGAGCAAGACTATTAGGAGTGACCTACACAGTGTCACCAAATAAATATGCAAGTACTCTCAGAACTTAAATATGTCTGACAAAGATCAGCCACAATGAAATGTATAAATATATTTAATAATAAATAATAAAAGAACAAGACATATATATATATATATATATATATATATATATATATAATAAATAAATATATATATATATATATATATATATATATATATATATATATATATATATATATATATATATATATATATATATATATATATACAGTGATATCAGAGTTCAAAATCACAGGAAATATTTAAAACAACATTGCAGGACAGGCTCAAATAAAGAAAAAGATCTAAGCTAAGGGTTGCTATATTACTGACTATGTTTAAAAGAATTATACTGTACCCTAGTACACTTACTTCAGAGCAAGCAATGCAGATATGGTGAGTGGATCTTGATGTTGTCAAAATACAAAATACTATCTCTCTTTCTCAGAGACTACCCAAATTAATATCTCAAATATTACTGCTGGGATAGCTTGCAGAATGACATCATTTCTTGTCATCTGACTGTATTCCAGGTCAACCCCCCACTGCTGAAAGCTAGCAGTATTTATTATTCACCTGTGAAAATACACATGCCTCAGATCTTTTGGCAAATGGTGGCAGTCGTAAAATAATTTACATTTCTCCACATTTAAAGACAATACAGAAAACTTCTCTAGTTCAGACACTATATATCCTGCTGCACTGAAACTGAAAGATAACCTCTTTTTTATGGCTCAGCCATAAAGTAATTTAATTTAAACTATTTTCCCTGAAGTTTTGCAAATTAACCTCCTGCATTCCAGTTTGGCCTATTAAAATATATACTTTAAACAGTTACAATAGCATATATACATTTCTATTCTTTCCAGTAGGGTACACTGTGTATACATCTTTAAGCTCAGTATTTTACAAACCCTTTTCAGCACATGTCTGTACAAACCTAGTTTGATATTCACATAACATAAAGTTCTAATTACTTTGTAACACAAGCATCTTACTTGAAGCATGTTGACATTCACAAATGACACCTAATCATTTACAAAATTCCAGACAGCTGTGCTGGTAGTATCTCTCTTTGTCACACTTCTATATAAATCATATTGATATTCACAAATTACATATTATTATTATTTACAAAATTCCAGATAGCTGGGCTGGCAGTATCTCTCTTCATCACAGTAAGTACTAAAGTGTTAACAGGGTTGCTTCGACTGGGCCCAGAGAACCCTTTTTCAGTGGAGACCTGAGTAGAAAAGCTCCAGGAAAGTAATTAAAAAATAAGAAAACAACTAACAATTCAAGTTGTAAGATACTTAACAGTAAAAAAAAATAGAGAAAAACACACAGTATGAATATATACATGGCAAAAATACAGTATTTTGAAAAGGCAGTAGCAATATGTTTGAGAAATGTGGTTGGCATTAAGTTTTCTACAGGGAATGCATCAATGCCTAAAATTAAAAAAAAAAAATAAGAGTAACATCATGACTTAGTACCACAAAGATGTATTTAATAGCATAGACACTAACTGCAGAGAGAGTAATATATGTAGACAGTTTAGGTAGATACCAGGCAGATATGTTAATTGAGAGAAGAAAAATTCATTAGGTAATTCCTGACAAGTACAGATCCATGCATATTGGAAATGAATTTTTAGTTGCTTTTTGAATTTGCCACTTTTGGTAGTGAAGCAAAGGGACAATGGAAGCTTGTTCCATGAGTATGCAAATGAATGATTGTAAAGTATTTTTCTAATATTTTTGCTTGGCTTGGTCACCTTCAGAAGGTTTTGTTGTGTGCTTCTGAGGTCACGATTGGGTGTGTAGGGTGTAATTATGGATGTAAGGGTAGTGCAGGAGTTGGGGTTATTTAGGATGCTGTGTGCAATTTGTAGTTGTGATATTTGAAGGATGTGGGGGAGCGCAGGCCATCTTAAGCTTTTCAGGGATATAAAATAATAGGATTTGTAGCTATTACTGGCTTTATTTCTAGTTTGGTTAAGAGATTGTTTTGGAGGTTAGTAAATATGGGAGCAGCATACAGCAAGGATGGTAGAACAAATGTTTGAGCCAGTATAGGTCTAGATTTGTTAGGTATATATTTGTTGCTGCAGTATAGAAGACTTAGTTTTTGAATGGACTTTTTGATACAGTTTAAGATATGTAGGTCAAATTTTAATTGGTCATCAATAGTAATGCCAAGGAATTTGGTGTTTGAGTTGGGGTGAAAATTGTATTATCAAAGGATGAGGTGGTGAAGTTATCTTTAACTGTATTGAGTTTTTTTTGGAAGGAAAATGAGAAGCTTGGTCTTTTTGGGGTTGAGAAGTAGGTTCTTTTCAGTTAGCTATTGTTCTACTAGGTGCATAGATTGTTGAGTGATGGTGTGGAGATTTTGTATACTGTCAGAGGCGTTAATAATTGTGGAATCATCTGTGTACTGTATTAAGATAGAGTGGAGGCAGGAGACATGGAGGTTATTTGTAAATATATTAAAAAGTAGGGGGCCCAGGAAAGAACCCTGTGGAACCACAGTCTTAACAGATATCTGTTTGAGAAGTAGCTGTTAAACCAGGAGGTAGTGGAAGTAGAGAGTTGTAGGTTGGAAAGTCTGTTTAGGAGGATGGGATGGGAAACAGTATCAGATGTTTTGGATAGGCTGAGGAATAGAGCTGATATGACTTTATTATCTTCTCTGGCTTGAACAATGTTGTGTGTGAAAGATAGGAGGGCAGTGGTAGTACTGTACGAGGGACAGAAGCCATGCTGTGTGGGTGTAATTAGGTTTGTCTGTAAGAGATGGTTTAGTATTTGTCTATGTATACATTTTCCAGTATCTTGATAAGGGGATAATATGGCAATAGGCCTGTAATTTGACAGTTCTGCAGAATTTTCTCCCTTGTGGAGGAGTATTATAATGATTTTTTTCCAGATATCTCATACTATATTTTCTTGGATGCGTCTATTGATAAGTATAGATACAGGGTAAGCTGCGAATTCATCTGCATGTTTTCAGAAATAATGGAGGGAGTTTGTCAGCTGATGGGGAATAGGGTTAGAGTTTGTTAAGAAGTGATCTGATGAAGGAAGTTGCTACAGGTGCTAGGGAGAATGAGGGAGGAGATGAGGTGGGAGGTGAAGTCTTAATATCAAGAGTTTCTGGTTTAGTAAGCTTTTCTATTGTTTTGATGAAAAAGTTGTTAATTAGGGTTGCAGTTTCATCAGAAGGTTTGTTAGGGAAGGGGTTTGGTAAAGAGAGGTTCCCTGGGCATAGTAATTTTCTTACTGACTACCAGAATTTCTTCAGGTTGGAATGTAGGTTGCTCAGAGATTTTTGATTTTTTTTTGTCTTGTAGGACCTGCTTTTTTGTTTGGTTGTGAAGCAGTTTATATAAGTTTAGGTGGAAAGTTGAGTTCTTTTTTTTCATGCTGTCCAGGCATTGTCTCTCTTGTTTATAAATTATTGAGCTGCTTGGTTTAGCCATGGTGCATAATTACATTTTAGCCTTATTTTTCTACTGGGAGCCAGGGTATTAAGGTTTTCTAGGAATATATTGCTGAATCTTTGGACAACCTCATTAAGGGAAGGGTTATAATAGCACTGGGGGTTGGATACTAATATCCAGTCGATGACCGAGCCATACTGGGAATTTTTTTGTCAGTGTATAGGTAAGGTGATCAGCTGGGTAAAGCCATAAAGATTTACAGAGTAGCTAGGGGATGTAGTATTAAAAACAAGTAATCTCTGTGGTATCCCCAAAGTCTCAAAACAGCCCACTAGAGTGTAGTGGGTCCAAAAACAAAACAGTGTAAGAAACTTCTCTGTGTGGAAGATTTTCTGTCTGAACAACTTAGAGAATGATTTTCTAGTGAGAAGCTATGAAAGTCAGATGTTAAAAAACATCCTGGAACCCATTATAGAACTGAAAAGGACTGAAGCACCTTCACTCAACCTCCCCAGTAGAAAAATGATAAGTACTTTCACAGAGAATAACAAATGCAAAAATAGCTGCATCCTGACATACACTTTGGATTATTACAGTATCAAAAATATTATTGAAGAAAACTGGGACATTGTCACAGGAAACCCTTTTCTGATTAACATCTTAGGTGAAGCCCCACCGTTTGTTTATAGGAAGGCCAGGAACATTAGAAGTTTTGTTGAATTTAAACTTAGACCATGTGAGAAAAGCACTAAAAGATGTGAAACTAATTGTACATTCTGTATATTTATACAGCATGGTGATAGTTTTTATTGCCCTTATTTAAAGAAGATCATTAAAATCAGTGCAGAGGTGACTGTAACACTAAAAAAGTAATTTACAGGGCACAGTGCAATGAATGGGATGCATTCTATGAGGGCAAGACTGTAAATAAACTCAAGCATAGGATTTCATGTCATCTGTCAGAAATCTGCTCTGGATGTAAAAATAATGCACTAGCCAAACACCTTTCTCTTCATAAAAGACACACAGGTTTTAAGTTCCAGATCCTGGATCGCATAGACATGGGTGATCTTGAAGGAGACATCCTGAATATTCTGGAGAAACATGAACTCATGTGGCAATTAAAGCTGAACTCTTAGGAAGTCTGGACTAAACTACTACTGTTCAATTAAAAGTGCACTGGAACTTAAAAAATCGCCACCTTGTTTACATTTCTAATTGTATTTTATTTTATTTTATTCTACAAATTGGTTTTAAATACCATTTTAAATCAGTTGAAATTTAAGTGTATATTTTGTTTCCATCATCATACATACATTTTTTCTTATTTTTATTTTTTTCCTGGTTCTTTTTTCCACTTTATTCAAAATTATGTCTAATAACAATATTAACTAATTATATAATTATATAGGTTTTTAGGGTTCTTGTACACAGACCTGAAGAAGTCTAGAAGGATGAAAGCGATCTTTGTTAACAATAGGTTATGAAAATAGAAATTGATTTTTACATGCAAAATGTATATGTATATATTTATATATATATTTGATTGCCAAATGAACTAAGGTTGATATATTTCCAGCCATGTAGTATATTGTCTTGTATAAAATCACAGACTTAATAATCTGCTTAATGATTTGGTTAAATAATAGGTACCACATCATTATAAATTTTATTTAATGTACATAAGGGTTATATATTATTATGACAGCTACTAGGTAGGCCAGGACCAGCTCGAATGTCACACTGATGGGGGAAGGGATGTGAATTTAACATGTGTACCAATAACACTTTTGTTTTACAGCACAATAAATCACTCCCATGCCTGATAAAAAGTATATATATATATTTAGAAAGCTTGTGAGGAAATTATTACTCTATTTTTGTTTTACTTGGATTGCTTGTCTGTGTACTTAATAAAGGATTTTCAACTGGAAACAGACTGCCTGCCTTGATTGGATAACTTTTGAATACTTAGTAATGCTGTACAATTATATATTTTCTATTATTATTTTTTGTTTTGTTTTGACTTGACGAGTTTATGTTCGCTACTTCTACTATTATTGTCTGATCTGATTAATATACAGTGATTAACTAGAAATATATGAACTGAAAATCTTCCACACAGAGAAGTTTCTTACACTGTTTTGGGATGTAGTATTAACAAGGATCCAGTCAATATTCATATCCCCAAGGATGATGGTTTCATAGGGAATGGATATAGAAATCCAAGAAAGAAACTGTTCGAGTGTGGGAATGTTTTTACCTGGGGTTATGTAGATTGCTACAATGACAAGTTTTTTGTGTTGATTTAGGTTACAGGTTGCTGTAAGCACTTTGGCGGGGCAGGAATCAGGGATAACTATTGAGAGGGGGAGAGAGAGATCTGGTCAGAGCAGAGTATAGCTATTCCTCCACCCTTTTTTTTTACTTCTATCCAGTCGAACTATATTATAACTGAGTGGGGGGGGGTCACAGTTTGTAATATGAGGTTTTAGCCATTTCTCAGATAGTATATCTGCGTTATAGTGAGAAATCCAGGTGTGAAGAAGGGTGCTTTTACTGACAATGCATTGTATAGTCATGATTTTTGGAGGCTTGTGATCGTAATGACTTATTTGTAAGGTAGTTGGAAAGGAGGGGTTGCTGTGTAAGTAAGGTTAGAGTGCTGTTGTCAAGAGCCTGGGTTGGGGGGGGATATCACCAGATAAGAGTAGAATTTGCTTAGAAGTACTTGTTGGAAGAAATATTTGCAAAGGAACTGATGTTTTGTTTTGATGAGAGGTTGAGCATTTGGTATGTACAGTGCTTTGAACTTGTGAAATGATATAGTGGTATGGTTAAAGAGAGAGGGGGACAATAGGGTGGAGTAATTATTTGTATGGTAGGTAATGTGATAGGAGAGTGTGGGAGATGGGGTGGTAAGCAGGTGAGGAGTATGATAAGTGGATAGAGCTGAGAAAATAATTATAAATAGGAGGAAGACAAATAGAGTTTTGAAAGGTATAGCTATGATTTAATTTTAGGTCAGAAAGAACTAAAGGGTAACACTTTATTTAAGGTCAGTAGAAGAGATCAGGATTGATTGAAAGAGTTTTATAAAGTGAGTGACTGAAAGAGTTAAAAGCAAGTAAGCCTCAGGAGGGGTGGGGTGTGGGCATTACAGTTAATAGTGATGTGGGGCATCGATAGAGGAGAGGGGATGTCTATTGGCTAGTGTGGAAGTGGGGAAAAGCAGGTTTAGCTATATAGAAAATGATGTCAGGGGTGTGTGGGAATGGGGGTAGAGTATTGTAGCAGAGTGAGCCCAAGCACAGCGAGGGCAAATGGAGTGGAATTATCCAAACAAAAAATGGACTAGGCCAGCTTCCAAAAAAAATCAGTCTGGAAAACCAAGCTCAGTCAGTTCCAGGTCAGTGTATCACAGTAACGTCCTAATAACCAAAGATTTTGTGCTATTAATCTGGTACAGTGTGGTGAAAAGGAGCACCACTTCTGTAGGAAAAAAACAATACAAGTATGGACTGCAAGTACATAGGTAATCATTATCCAAGAGAAAGAAAGTAATTTTAAGTAATTGATCTAGGAGTACAATAGGAAGAGAAAAATGGGGGGGGGGCAGTAGTGTGCAGGCTTACAGTAAAAGGCTATAGCAAAATGTCTTCAGTTTAGAGGACAGATTAAATACAACTAAATACAACTTTAACATACACTAGTTTAGCCAAAAGCACTGTGCAGGGCAATCAGACAGCCTTTGTTTTATTGGAGGTTGGCCAGGACACAGAATAAAACTTTTGCTGAGGGGAATGTGAGCACACTACTGTGGATTCCTATGAAACAAGGGCAAAAAGCTAAGTCAGAGATGGCGACTTTCTACTATTACTTGACAGAGGACATGTATTCAAATAAGGCTCTGCTGTCATATGTTAAAGTCATCGCTGTGCAAATCAACTACCTTTTACTTTGTTACAGTACCAAGTAACAACATGCAAGGATATGCCATTCACTTGTATTATTTCACAATTTTTTAAGACTCCAGGTTCAACACTTAACTTGTAAATCCAGTAGTTGCTACAGTTTTAATTTAAGGCTGAGTCTGTCTATTACTAGGAGTAGGCAGCCACTGCATGGGTAGGTAAAGGCTGCAGACATTGCCTAGGATAAATGTTACTATATGTATTTAAATAGGATGAAGACTTTAGCCGCTGCTGTTTCTCCCTCTGATTCCTCACCTGTGTGTGGCTGTGGTGCCCTTGCCTTTGGTGATGGGATATGTGCCCATTTCCCTTGTTTATCCTTCTGAAGCTGTTTTCTCAGGATAATGTTGTGAAGCATGACACAGACAGTGATTATTTCAGTACATGTTGTCATGCTGCCAGCCCAGCTATCTGGAATTTTGTAAATAATTTATGTCATTTGTGAATATTGATATGATGGGTCTATATTAAATTCTCAAAAGCTGACAATGTCAAATCTGACATTGTCAACACGAGAATAGTGAAACTGCAGAACATCAAATAAGTAAATGGAAATCTCCGTAAGGGGAGATTTTCATTTACTTCAATGTAGTGCGGTCTTGGAGTTGGTATATTTAAGTAGCTGGGGGTGTGGGGGTGCCGGGGGGCTTGCCGCCCCTGCCTACACCGTTTATTTTTTTTTTCTTTTTTTTGTCTTTATTTTTTTTTTGTGAACATTCAATGTTTTAACAGTTTGATCACTAAAGGTCGACTTTTAGTGATTTGAACTGTTAAATATTCAATGTTCTAATATAGACCTGATATGATTTATACAGAACTGTAAGTTATGTGTATATTAAATTACTGGTACAGAAGTGTGTGTTGAACAGGGTTTGTACAGTACTGAGCTTAAAGGATGTGTCCGCAGTGTACCCCACTGGAAAAGAACAGAAATGTATACAAACTATATACCTGTGTATATGTATGTTTTAATAGCATAAACTAGAACATGCAGAGTTAACTTACCAGACTTCAACAAAATAAGTTGAAATTAAATTATTTTATGATTGTGTTATAAAAGTTAGTTTCAATGCAGCAAGGAGACATGATGTCTAGATCTAGGGTGCATTCTGCATTGTTTTGCAAGTGTTTTATATTTTTACAACTTCCAAGATCTGCAAAGATCTGAGAGATATGTATTTCTCACACAGAGATGTTGAATTCTGTTAAGTTTCTGTTTAGCCTGGGGACTGAAGTCAGGTGACAAAGAGTGATGTAATCCAAGCTGACCCAGCAGTAATGTTTGATATTAATTTGGGAACTCTCTCAGAGAGAGATTGGGCATTTTGTATTTTGTCTTGGACCTAGCAAAAACATCCACTCATCATCAACATCTGCACTTGCCTGGCTGTAAGTAAGATTTAGGGCATAGTATATATTTTAGATATAGATAAGAATATAGTAAAGATTAGTTTAGGTGTTTTCTTTATTTATTTGAGACTCTCCTGCAATGTCGTTTTAAAATATTTCCTGTGATTTTGAACTCTGAAATTGATTTTCTGAGTATTGTCTTTTTCTTTTATTATTTTTATTAAATATATTTAAACATATCTTTATGGCTGATATTTGTGAGACAAAGTTAAGCTCATACTCATAGAGTACTTGCATATGTATTTGATGACACTGTACAGGCCACTCCTAATAGTCTGGTGCTTGAAAACTACCATTTGGATATAGTAACATTACAAAGTAGGATTGGACTCCCTTTGTTAAGGGGCTTATAGTAGCTGATAAGGGTGGCTGGTGGCAGCTGAAACTACCTTGCAGTCTGGGCAGAAGGGGTTTTAGCTAGTAAACCTGTGCCAGCCTTTCCCAGGTGTGTGTGCTTGTATATAAATCAAACCTCAAAGTGTGTGTGTGTGTGTGTGTGTGTGTGTGTGTGTGTGTGTGTGTGTGTGTGTGTGTGTGTGTGTGTGTGTGTGTGTGTGTGTGATTTACTTGGACAGGGACATGAAGCACTGGTTGGCTAGAGATTGTACTGGAGGTCTTAGCTTGGCCTGTCAGCTGAGATCTCAACCCTATAGCTGTGCCAGTGGGGAGTCTTACTGGGAATCTGGAGAAAGAGGCAGAAACCATCCCCAGATTGACTGTCATTTCTGTATGCTCTTAAGGGAAATTGTACTTTACTGGTTGTGTACTTGTCATCCTCCCAATGTGTACATTCCATAGCTGTTGCCAGTGTGAGGACTGAGGCACCTTAATTACTGGGCCAGTGCAGGGGCATCAGACATGTATGTGGATTGTATTGCAGGGCACCCCCAGATGTATCTAGCCACAGAAACCGTGACTTCAACTGCCCAGACACATGTTCTATGATATTTCTGGTTTGAGCGTCTGCCTCGTTCTGGCATTCTTCAGCAGGTGTGTGTGCTTTGTTGATGGGCATCAGTGCATAATCTGCATCCTCCCCAGTAAATTACCCTGTGGGATATCACCCCTAGTGAACATCTGATACAGTTGGGATGCATGCCAGATAAGTGACTTATGGTAAATGCCTGGGTTGCCAGCACATACATTCAAGATTATTCCCTTTGCATTATACATGATTTGGCAGGTATTGAAGTAGAATCACTTTCTATTTATGTAGACTCTTTCCTGTTCACAGGGTGGTGCCTTGATTCCTATATGTGTACAATCTATGGCACTCAGTACTTCAGGGTAGTGTGCTACAGGAGAGAACTGTTGCATATTTGTGGGCCAGTCCTCAGGAGTATGACAAAATATATGTAGTCACTGGCATGCTGAAGAATAGCATTCAGGAATTGATGGAGGATCCTGCATGCTGATGCATGTGACACCCCCAGCATTTCCCCTGTTGGTCTCTGAAAGGTTCCCATAGCTAATGGTCTCTGAATGGTTCCTGTAGCTAAAATTCTAAGTGTTACATGTACCTGTGTCTCCACTGGCATTGGTTCCCCTCAGTTTGCTTTGGGTTTGAGTTAAGAATGACAGAGGTTGCAGGATTCCTGTAGTGTTTCTCTATGTACCCTGTAGTGCTCTACAATTTACACATCATGTAGACTGTGATAAGTTAACTGGGGTATGAAAACTCTTTTCATTATTGGCCACAGTCTATTTGCAGCAGCAGCAGTATAGATTTCAGCCTATTGCACATATACATGAATTAAAGCAAAAGCAGTCCCTAACATTTTATGGTGTCGACTCCTTTCTGTAGCTGTATTCCAGTAGGTTTTGGAATTCTTGGGTAAAAACAGCACTGAGTCTACACGATTGCTTCATAGTATTTTTTTTTTTAATAGCTCCTCCATCTTGGATTGGTTTATTAGCATACAATTCAGCTGTTTATGCTGTAATTAGCATGCCATGGTGTTTGCTGTGGTTGTGCAGCTCTATACACTGTGTACAGCCATTTACTGAATACAAAACAGTGCACAGCCATGTGCAGATTGTGGTGCGATGTACACATGGTCTTAATGGATCGTGTAGGGTTTATCAAATCTGCCCCTTTGCTAAATATATAAAACTGGTAGGGAGCTCTTTGAATTTTCATGATTGCAATTGATTTCATTTATTTCTATTAGCCCTTGTTGTAGATGAGTGCTTGTTTAGAAGAAATGAAAGCTATGTACTTGCAAAAATGATAACTC
Organism: Protopterus annectens; assembly: GCF_019279795.1. Taxonomy (NCBI): domain Eukaryota; kingdom Metazoa; phylum Chordata; order Ceratodontiformes; family Protopteridae; genus Protopterus; species Protopterus annectens. The sequence continues at coordinate 594,493,565 of NC_056735.1, read as the reverse complement.
TATAAGACGTAAGGCTATCTGTTATAACAACACTGCTATTGCATGCCTTAAGACCACTTCATAGGCAATGCCTTCACAAGTATGTAGTACTCTCTCCTTTTCCAGTCATGTAGAAGTATTGTTGAGTATGAAATAAATAGTAGCTGGACAAATGGGAAGGGAACAGAGACCAGTTAAGCTGAAGTGGGAATGAAGAGACAGCATGCTATTGAACAAAAGGAATCTTTTGGCTTTTTGTCTAAAAAGTAACATTATTAGATATTAAGCATCTCTTATATGCTATTTTTATATATTCACAAAATTCACAAAGACTGGTGGAATCCCGTGGATATCTAGTAGTTTTGTAAATGGAGCTGATGAGAGGGTCCATCACAATGGGGAACTATTGCTTTACAATATTTTGAAAGCATTTTTAGATAGAGCAGAGTCTTACGTCAAAAAAAACTCAGGTATTTGACAGGATGAAACATACTGTGTGATCTGAGGATAACTTTTAGTTGGGTTTAGATGTGAGGTTTCTTATTTTAGTATTCCACATGAGAAAGTCATAAGGGCAGTGGCACATTATTTGGGTGATAGTATTTATTCTTTATTTACCCTTTCATTGTAACATTTTTGCCATACCCCATTATTTATTAAATTGTGGAAAGAACTAAATTTTATAGAAGTGCCGAACCTACAATTAGGACAACTTTTGCACATGCACATACCAATATTTTTATGTCTGAATTTGAAAGGGAGTTTATGTGCATCCAAGAATTTATGAATAATCAGGAAGCAGAACATATAAATTATAGTGATGGTTTATGAATATTATGCAAAGGTGTAAACAAGACATAGTAAACTACAATGTCAATATCCCCACTCAGGAATTATTGATAAACTCACTAAACTAGGCATCAAATCCTGTATCACTAGGTGGGTTGCAAATTGGCTCACAGATAGAACCCACAGTGTGAAAGTAGTGGACTCCAAGTCAGACTGCTGACTAGTCACGAGTGGAGTCCCACAGGGATCAGTCCTGGGTACTCTCCTGTTTGGCATCTACTTCTCAGAAGTCCAGGCCAACACAGAATGACTGTGACTGACCAAGTTCACAGAAGAATGCAAGCTGGGAGCCATTATTAACTCCCCAAGTGATGTAGACATCCTACAAAAAGGCCTCACTGAGACCAGTGACTGGTGTTGAAACCATGGCCTTAAGCTTAATGCCAAAAAAATGCATCATCACTCCCTTTGGGAAAAACTCAGTTCCCACTAATTACCACATTGATGGGAGCTCACTGAACACTGAAGGCGTTATAAGAGATCTGGGGACGCAGGTTGACAGCAACCTCTCCTGCAACCACCACATTAACACTCGTCAGAAAGTCTATGTGGCACATGTCATTACCAAAGGATTTGCATCCAGGAAGAAAGAGGTCATCATCTCTCTCTACTCTTCCCTCATTAGGCCAATCATCGAGTATAATGCCCCATTTGGCATGTACCTCACTAGGCACATACAATAGCTGAAAAGGCCACAAAAGTACCTCATGAAGAGGATCCTAGGCCTTAAACACATGTCCTACATGGACAGACTCAAAAAACTCCAGCTATTTTCTGTCTCATATCATCTACTAAGAGGCAATCTCTGCTTGACTTACAACACCATGTCTGACCCAGCTCTGTTAGAAATGCTGTATCTAAAGAAATCCCAAAATCTCTGCACCACACTTTCCAGAGACCTCATCCTCATTACCACAATCAACAGAACATGCTGGAGGGGACAGGTTCATAACTCAGAAACTGCCCATGCTCTGTTATAGACTTCCTATACATGTCAAGCAGAGCACCTCACTGGCCCTCTTCAAAAGAAATATTGATGAGTGGATGGGAAATAGAAAGTTCACCCCAGGTATTACTACAGTGGCTCTACTTCATAGAGGCACTGGGAACAAATGACGGGCTGCACAATGCCAGGGCACTTCTATGAGCTAGGCTTGTAAAGGCTCCAGGGCAATTAGCCTAGTACACAACTATGAACCTATGAACTTGAATGTCATTAACTGGGACATAAAATAGGTACCTTTAATAACAGATGGGAGAGTTATCTATTTATATATAATAACGGACAATGATGTTTGGCTAGAATGCAAACTAGATTGCTTAGAAAAGTCACTGAAGCAAACAATTTATTACATGCATCAAGTGTGCACCTCTTTAATTTGATTATCTCTTTGCCACCAATTGAATATCTTAAGGCCTATTGTTGTAATACAAATGTAGAAATGTTTAGGAAATCTGTATAGGAGCCCGATAGACCTTTATGACAGTAGTTGATACCGTATCTGTCCTAAGGGATACAAAGGGGAAATATTTCATTAGGATATTATCATCACTTGTTCAAACAGTAGACGCTTTGACTGGGGACAGAGGGATTTACTTTGAAGAAGATGAAAAGATACATTTTATTTTGTTGCCAAATAAATAACTTTTTTCAAAAGATTTGTGAGATCATTAAGAAATCTTTGAATATTTTTATTTGATCATACCTGGAGGAGAATCAGTCACATGTGGCCTAATTGTTGTGTAGTATGGCAATAAATGTAAGTGAAATTCTCTCCTGTAAAGTCTCTTTCTCACATTCAGCAATCAGACTGATTCTGCAGACACCAATGGAATATTTATCTGCATGAATTATAATTATATACTTTCATACTAAAATGTAAAGACCTGAAAATAAATGGCAGGCTTCGTGGGATCAGATAGTATATACCTGTTGATGAAGCAGGGTGATGCAATATGGCATCAGATGTGACTGGAAAAATAAAATGTAAGTGTAGGATTCAGGAGCATGCATGTAATGTTAGGAATACAAATATGGGTAATCCGGTGAAAGTACATGCAAGTGAATGTCATGAAAGAAAATATGATAGTTTTCAATTTTTGGTACTAATGTACATTTAGCTCCCGAGTGGAGGTGATAACATTGCAGCATTAAACAGATTGGAAGCCAGATTTATTTTTTAACTTTTTCCTTGAGGATTAAGTCATAGCATCTCTTGGCAGCCTCTGTTATAGATTGTTTGTCTCTTTTTCATATGTTTAAAATTGGTAGTAGCATTTGACACAAAATATGGCCCTGCACAGCACTTATTAATATATGGAATGTGTATGAATAGGTCCATGTACAATTTCTTTATGATAATGATATTTAAGAAGTCTCTGGCTGACTATATTTGCAGATGATTGCAAATTCGGAGCTGCCATTGAATCTCAGACTGACACAAATGTTCTCCAGGAGGAGTTGATACAGACAAATGACTGGTGTCAGAGCCATGGACTAAAACTAAATGCCAAGAAATGCATAATAGTATCCTTTGGGAAGTCATCCATTCCTGGTATCTATCATATTGACAACACACCCCTTAGAGTTGAGCCAGTAGTCAGGGAGTTAGGGACACATATAGATAGTAATCGAGCCTTTGATGATCACGTGTCTACAGTGGTGAGGAAAATCATTCTATGTTGCTCAACTTATCAACAGAGGTATGGCATCTAAGTCCAAGGAAGTCATTGTTCCACTGTATTCAGCGTTCATCAGACATATCATTGAGTGCAATGCACACTTTGATATGTACCAAACCAGGCATATCCAACAACTTGAACGTCCACGGAGGTTCCTCACTAAAAGAATACAGGGTGTAAGTAATATGTCCTATGCAGACTACCTCAAGGCCCTATAACTGTATTTTGTCTCCTACAGGCTTTTGAGAGGAGATCTGTACTTGGCATACAGGGTATTGTCAGACCCCACTCTGATAGACCTGCACATCCACAAAACAACAGTAGCAGAATTACCCATTCTTAAGACTCAAACTTTGTCTGTGATATAAATAGGACCTGCTGGAGAGATAGGTATGTATCCTAGAGACTACCCCATCTATGGAACAGGCTCCCCATCCATGTGAAGCAGAGCTGCTCCCTAACCCAATTCAAATGCAACTTGGACAATTGGATGGGAAAATGGAAATTCATCCCTGGTTTGGCATCTACTGTATGTCTTTAATGCAAACAGGTAACCTGTAAATGGTTCAGCTCCCACGCCGATGCTTACACTTATCAAGGGTATCAGAACTTGTCAGAGACTTAAGCTACATGGCTAGGCTTAAAAAGGCCCTTGTGGTCATTAGCCTAGTAAACACCTATGAACCTATAAGTTTTGTCATGCACATTAATTGTATTGTCTTCCCAAGAAGACATTATGCTGAAGTGACAGGCTGGAAAGGTAGTTATTTAACCTTCAGCTATGTAATGTCGTGGCTTATTATGCCATGCAGAATGGATGTATCTCTTTCAGTTCTTTAACTGGATAAGTACATAGCTTTCATATCAGATAAGTGGATGCCTATCCTTTGCAGTAATAAAACACAGTCTATATCAGATTTTGCTGGCTCGACATCCGTATGGAAACATCTCCCAGGTGACAGTTGCCTCAGGTAAAGATATTCAGCTAGACTTAACACCCAGCTTGTCTTACAGGGTTTTGTGAAAGTCTTTAGGGAAGACTGCCATATTGCAAAAAAGTGTGTAAGTGTAGAATGAGCCTTCAGTGAGAAGAGTTCCATATTTAATATTATGTAACTGTATGTAGCTACATAATTATGTAGGCAGAGTTAGCTTGGTTACCTTCTGACCAAAATCTGGATTTTGGAACAGATACAAAATAATTTTTCATCATTGTGTATGAGTTCAGCAAGGACACTGGCAGTGTCCCATACAGGAAGCTGAGAAGAAACTGGAGGGATCAAAGGTAGACCCGAGACTAAAATACTGGATAGCTACATGACTGACAGACATATATGGTTATGGTGAGATTGACAATGTCAGGAATTAGGGAAGTGACTAGTAGAGTGTTTGAAGGGCCTGTCATGAATCCCAATCTCTTCAGAATGTTTTTCTCAGAATTTGGAACAGGAGTTAATGACACAAGGATATGCATGTCAGTGGAGGATGGCAAATAAGTCCAGTGAAAAATTGGAAATCTGAACAGACAGGCAGAGCTATGACAGTTGAGGTCCATTAACTACAAAAGCAAAGCACTATACTTGGACCATTATAACCTGGTATGAAGTTCAAATGAGAGGAGTGAAACTGATGGCAAATGTTCAGGAAAAGTCAAAGGTGCTTTTGATCACACATGGATATTTCTACTCATCAGACAGAATGTTTGGGTATTTCCTCATGAGACAGTTTCCAGAAATAAAGAGGTAATGCTTCCACATTACATAGATTTAGGCACATCACACCTCGAGCATTGAATGCAGTTCTGGAGGTTGCATAAAGAAAGGATATCAGGCTACTAGAAGGAATTAAAAAGAAAGCTGCAAATAAAGATATGTCAGTTGGAGTAAGGAATAAGAGTAGCCTTGCAAAAGAGCAAGTACTCTGCTTGCTTAATGTACTCAAACATGACCAAATTAGTACTCTAGTTATGATTTTTCTGTATGGCCACTTTAGGAATGAAACGGGAACATTTCTTTGTGAAACATTGTCCCTGTGAAAAAAAAATAAAGCAGATCAATAGCAAGAACATGGAGCTCATAAATACTCCCAGTCATACATTTCAACCTCTTAGAGCAAGAAATCTGGACAAAGCCATAACTAAAAGTGGGACAAAGGCCCAAAAATAGGGACAATTTTTAAATATTGCTCTTACAAACTTAGAAAGTTGATAGAATAACATGTTTTGCATTAACATGAATTTTCTGAAGGGTATGAAGTCTGAAACTCAAATGCCTTTCATTATTTTCTAACTTTAGTCTTTACTGATTTGCTACTACTTTGCCAGAAAACCACACTTTTATGAAAAACAGACTGAATATATGAGGCAAAAACCTGGACATTCTGTGAAAATCTATACAGTTGAGAGGTATCCTCCCAGTGGTCCTGATCACTATGATAAAAAGTGTTTCCAAGAATCTGCAGAAAATGCTGATTTAAATCAGGGAAGGCTAAGCTTCTTCAAGATAAGCGCACTGAGGAATAATCATTTTAAAAAGACATTGCACACCCTGAAGTACACTAGAGTAGAGTTCAACCTCAAATAAAAGGTGAAATTGTTAACCAAGTGGATTTTGATTAAACAGCAACTGAGTCTGGAACCAGATATGTATAAATGTTATTCTAATACTCATGGTATATTAGCAGAAAGAATATACGAGCCTTTAAGTGCAATTCAAATAGAGAAGCAAGTCTATTTATTTGTGTGTGTCTTTTATGATGAAAGCTTTTGAAATAAGGAGAAGAACTGTATCACCCTGTTGGAAAGGGGAAGGGAAGGATTACTGACAATTAATGGAACTAGAGAAGCTATTCAGTGTCTTTGAGGGAGGGAATGCCTTAATGAGGTTTTCTTCAGTGGTAGATTAGGAAAGTTTTGCTGAGGCATAGAAATCATGTTTTCTCCAGAAGGTAAGCATGTAATAGGGAAGCAATTTCTATTGTGGTCAAAATGGGGTATACGAAGGATAATGGCCTTGTGACATCTGTTTTTTAATGAAAATAATCATCCAAGAAAACAGTAAAAATGCAAAAGAGGCAGCAAATTCATTTCTGGACCAGAGTATCTCTAGGTCAGCTTTGCAAAAGACAAAGTGAAAGAGGTTTTTACCCATCACTTTGGTCACAGTCACAGTAAAGAACATGCTTACTATGGCTTGCCTCAAATAAAGTAATAACATGCTAGGAAATATCTGAGAAACAGTTTATGGGGCAACAGCAGACAGCATCACTGTCAGTCCTAAAGTGAATTGGTCTCCACTACAATGTAGTTGATAACCAAAAAATGGTGGTACTGGATAGCATATAGCCAGCCTTTCATGGCATCTTGGCATAAGGGATAAGATTAACTTCCATCTTATTCACTGATTTACCACACTGCTAACATATTGTTGAAGTACATGGCAAGTGTTACTTGAAAGAAGGAGTCCTAAAAGATAATGAATGAGTGGACAAACATCCACATCACCATTATAGTAATGTGATGGCTGGACTCTTCATATAATGAAACTCCCTAGATTGCCTGCTAACTCAATCTCCCACCAAAACCATAAGTTAGAAACCTTTGTGGTGACAGATAACTTGAGATGTTTGTAACTAAATGTTTTTTTAATGTGATTTGCATCATTGAAGATGCAGCTTAAAAGCTTTAGAAATCTTGATTTAATGGGATATGAGCTCCAGTTGTTGGGATTACTGTACTTCAACAGCCCATCACAGGACTTTTGTGAGAATCTGTCATGGAATGCAATCTTACTAGTATGAGGGCTACAAATTTGGGATGTAGTTACTTCACTGGAACAGAACAGTTCTCTATAATTTGTGAAATTGCAACCAGAATGTTTGGTATGTTGTATTTGGTGAAGGCAGGGAGTGAAGAGATTTGTGTCCAATTTCCACTCTATAGCAATCGGAACTTGAGGTAATTGTAACCAGGATGCCACAAGACCTGTTGTTATCTGGAGAATTTGAAGTAATTTGAGCAGATATTCCATGGACAAGGTTAGGGCAGGAGCTCATGGATCAATAAGGAACCAGAATCACATTAAAGAGATGATCTTGCCTCATTGCAGTCCTTGCTGAAATACTATTAAGGATGTGGAATTGATGAACACTCATGGTTTATATAAGACAAAATTAATTGGAGATTACAGAACTAGTAATAACTGTGTATTTCTGGAAGCACAGTTGCCTCCAGGATACCTTAGCATTCTATACATGTAAAAATGAATCCTGAAGATCTAAATAACATATCTAATTTTCTTTTAATAACCAGTGTTGGATGGCAATGACTAGCATGGAATAATAACTAGGTTGACTGCAGTGTAACCACTCATAAATTTTACTTTGAGATAAAGAAGCTTAGGCTGTTAAGATACAGTACTGCCTTGAGGTTTTTTGTATTTCTATTAAGCAAAGATAATTTTATCTTAGTCCTTCTGTCATCTGGTATGATCTCATGGATGACTTTTTTGTATACGGCTAGAGATTCCTTCCTTGACATTTTCTTTAGATTGGGGAAGATGTCAGGCATGAGGGGAATGAGAAGTGGTTACAAAACAAATCATACAGCCTTCATTTTCCTTTTCCATCTGTCTTTGGTGATACTGGTCAAAGGTGATCAACAGAAAAAAACAAGTTAACCATGACTGGACACTGAGATGGGGAACATGTCAGATGAGCGATAGCCATTTTAGTGAATGTCAATTGAGCAAAAATATTTGGGAGACACAATTTTCACTAACAGTGGATTTTTACTTTTTTCCAAGGTTGTACAAACTAGGGGTAGGTATATTTACATTTATGGGATGCAGGAGGTGCCCCTCTATATGGGGATGCAGGAGATATGTCCCTTTGTTTAACTTGAGGATTTCTGAAAGTAATTTCAGACTTTTTTGTTTTCAATTGATCTGCACTCAGAGTTGTTGATCAATCAACATGAACCCCAGGTAGAAAAGATGTTAGAGGTACTGGTGTATGCCCATAAGTGAATTGTATCATACTGAAGAGCAGCATGCACTCAACTAGACATGACTCTGCTTAGTGGGTTTGTACCAACTGTCTTCTGGTGAGTTTTTGTTGTGCACCCTACAAAAATCACATCAGGCACTGGTTCATCTGTGTCTTAATGAAAGTACATTCTGGAGGGTTGAAATTGAACCCATAACTATTAGAGTTTTTCTCTTTTTCTCCATGTAGACCAGGTGTTCACAAGCTTCTTTGCCAAATATTTGAGGTTCAGAAAAAAATAGAGTCAAGAAAAGCCACCAAACTGTCCTCAGAAAAATATGCTACTCTGACCTGTGTGTGCTAGTTAATGGCTATGCAGAATCCCATATATTTGGCAGGTCCTACTTCTGCATTGAAAATAACACACACAAAACATTGTTCATATTGGAAAATATGTCTCTTCAAGGCCCATTCAGCAACCCTGTGATGCTATGATGCATTTTATCAGCAAGTCCTTTTTTGAAATGTACTATATGAATAACATGGTAGACATATACATGGGTTTCAGAAATCTAACTATTACTTGTTTTTTCTTATTGGGAGGAAGAAATCTGGACAAACCCATAAGGGACAATCATCCCTACAAAGCCAGAAAGCTGACAGAATAACAGGTTTAGCATTAGCATGAATTTTTCGGCAGGGTATGAAGGATACAATGTGCACCTCTCAATCCATCAGAGTAAGGAATCTGGACAAAGCCATAAGGGACAATCATCCCTACAAAGCCAGAATGTTCATAGAATAACAGGTTTAGCATTAGCATGAATTTTTGGCAAGGTTTGAAGTACACAACGCACACCTCACAACCCATCAGAATAAGAAATCTGGAGAAAGCCATAAGGGACAATTGTCCCTACCAAGCCAGAAAGTTGATAGAATAACAGCTTTAGCATTAACATGGATATTCTGAAGTGTACGAAGTAAAAAAACACAACAAATAATTTTTTTTTCACATATGCAATAAAGTTTAAGTGTAGCTGCGTGGGTGTGCCCATTGCTTAGCTATGCCTATCCCAGCTGAAACAGCACGATATGTTAAACAGCAATAGACATCCAACATACATGTAAGTGCAATAATGTAGTGGTTAGAGTATATGCCTTGCATTTAGTCATTCATGGTTAAAGCCTCATCAAAACCATTTCCATTTTGCATGTGTAAACATTACAATTTTAATTTATTTGTATATTTATGTAGGAAGTAACTTATATTTTTCTACCAGAATAGTGTATTAGGCCCAGATGTGCGGTGTCACTGCACTAAAGTAGTGAAACCCCCATATAAATACAAGTGCCTTATACAGTATAGTCACACAAGAATAAATGTAATAACAGCACATTGGGGGATGTCAGAGAAGGTAAATAAATCTATATTATGTAATAAAAGATGAATCAATCCCATACAAGTGGTAGTCCAATAAAACAAAACATAAGCAATGCTAAGCATTGCATAGCTATGCTAACCGGGTGTAAACATTGACATTGTGTACATATGAATACTAAGCAATGAGCAGCCCAGCTAAATGGATTTGCCCATTGGTAAACAATGCTGAACCTGCCCCTTTAAGCACTGCCAACCATAGCTAAGCAGGTTTGCTGTACCTTAGCTTTGCTCAGCATTTTGAAAACCATCCATTCATGGCAAAGGGCAGGAAATTGGCCATATTTAATCCCCGCAGGTGAGAATACAGCTCATAACTGGTTATAGCTCTCCACTGTAGGCAGTATGGCAGGTGTTGGAGAGGGCATGTGCTTTCGGGTGCATCACTAGGGCATACAGGAGTCAAAGGTCATGGTAGGACCCCTGGCAAAAAACCATGATGTGAGACTACTAGAGGACCAGTACCAATATAAAGCGGAATCCTGAGAAAGTCTTGCCAGTGATCTCACCAGTACCACTGGTATCCCTCGGACTGGTGACCAGGTCAAGCACCACTATGCCAACTTGAAACAGAGGAAGAGGGAGCTCTTGGAACAATGTGTCCAAAAAGTAGGAGAGAGGGGAGATATCCCAGCAGTGTGTAAGTATTCATAGCAATAACTGTTTACCAAAGTCCAGCCTGTGTATGTGATGGATAGGTATGCATAAATGTTTTTCTATTTTCATTACAGCTCCAGCTGAACAGGATGTGAACCAGGAAGCCCATGCCAGTAGGTTGCAAAGGCTGCGTTGCAAGGCTGGTGAGTAACAATTCTGCTTGTAGTAGTCATACCAAATAAATATAAAGGAGTAAAATGTCACCTAGCAGTATAAAAAATGTGTATGGTTTGGACTGAATAAACCAGACAATATGAGAGTAATAGTCACATATAGGTCATATTTAAGTAAAAGTGTAACTGCCTGGCAATAAAGTTCTAAATCCTGGACTGGTTGTGTTTACTCTGGTATTGTATGGCATGAAATGTTGCATTCACCAAGATCTGATATCTGAATAGCAATGTTGTGTTAACCACTGTTTCCAACACTGTGCTACATAAAAATATGTTTAGAATGTCTGTATTAGAATGTTGTAATTACAAGGTCAGATTGTACAACCAAGAGAGACTTAGAAAACATGGAAAAAAAGCGACAACAGTTTCTCAGTAGCTCACGCTGATGACATACAAATTGTTGTAATTTAGCAGACACAGCCATGGTTTGAATCCCGGGAGTGGTAGGAAGCTGTATGCATAATGTCAACTAGGATTTTGTGAATATGAGCAGAAACAGTCAGGTATTGTTAACAAACCTTCCCCTGACAGGTCTTCCAGGTAAGAGAACTGTAACTGCCAGGCAATAAAGGTCTAAATCCTGGACTGGTTGTGTTTACTCTGGTGTTGTATGGTTTGACATGCTTCATTCACCAAGATCTGATATCAGAATAGTAATGTGTTAACCACTGTTTCCCACACTGTGCTACATAAAAAATATGTCTAGGAATGTCTGTTTAAGAATGTTGGAATTACAAGGTCAGATTGTACAACCAAGAGAGACTTAGACAGAAAACACTAAGGAAAAAACAGCAGTTTCTTAATAGCTCACTCTGATGAAACGCATATTGTTGTTACTTTAGCAGATACAGTCATGGTTTGAATCCTGAGAGTGGTAGTAAGCTGTATGCATAGCTTTAACTAGGATTTTGGGAATATGTG
>NC_056735.1:594379383-594476883 GCF_019279795.1 Protopterus annectens | reverse complement strand
TGGCCAAAACCTTTGATAACATTCCCCACTCACTAAGTTTGGCATCAACCCCTATATCACTAGTTGGGAACACAGGCACAAGCATAGGGGTAGGCTGGACATACTGCTGTCATACATTGAGACAGTTGCAGATGTCATTGGGTTTGTTCTAACATTCTTTATGAGGAATATGACATCGGTAATACCAATAGATGTGAGTATTTACTGACTGCATTCCCCAGAGTCCACAACTGATTTATCAATGAAAACTATCTGGTGAACACACAAAACATGACAGGCAGACATGTGGCCAGCCTGTGGACAGCGTGTCAGTGGAGAGGTATGTCAGAAACATATCACTGTGAGTCGTGATGTCACACACTAAATGCATGTCCACACAAACCCTGTCAATCTATCAACCCACCATGTTTATAACAGCACTGATGACATAGAATATGTTCACAACTCTGCGGATATGTCCCTCATGTTGGTTGGCTGTCTCCACATGTCCTGTCCTCTAACGTATTGCCACCCACTGTATGTGAAACTGTAGGCCACCACCTCTGTAATGTCCCTCAAACAGGCAAAGAAATGGGGCAAGGCCCACATTAAGGAATGTCCCATATGTCGGAACAAGCATCAGTGTCCAGGCCCACAGCACAATATAATGTGGGCACCTACATAGTGGTATGGCCATAGCAATACCTGACATCTGCACATCTGTACAGAGGACAGACAGAAAGTAGATACCCAACAGGTTATGCATTAGGATGAATGTGTTGAAAGGTACATGTCTGAATTTGAAAGGTATGCCATTACTACATGACAGTAGTCCTTACTGACATGTCCAAAGAACATAGTAGTCGATAGTTAATAACATTTCAGATCAATATCCAATAGGAGATACATATAAACATGCAGCTCAAACACCTAGAACAAGATACTCAGTACTCAGAGTCCAGCTTTACATGCAGGAGTGTATGGTTTCAGTACTACAATCTGCAATCTACTCTTACTTGAATAAGCACTTTTAAAAGTACTAACATAATGATACTATATGTGTTAAACTATTTTATCAGCTAGTGCACTGTAGTTGGTGTAACATGCAAGTGTGACTGCATATAACCTGGGATACTCACCATGTATAAACAAATCCAAAGATAAAGATTGTGGTACTACCCATGTATACCCAGATGTCCCATACAGTATACTCACACCCCTTGCTACTGTAATGACAGCACATAGAAGCATTTTGTGTACAGGAAAATAAATACACTTATTACAGATGTCATTACCCTGCTATTTTATCAGACAGGAATGTGATCACTGGTTACCAGGGCTAAGCTATGCTTAGCAGGTTTCAGCATTGCTTAAATATAAATGCTAAGCAAATTTGCGCACCGATAAGCACCTATTCTTTTAACCGTATGTTAGCACCACTTACTGTCACAAAAAACCCATACACACATGCTTAAAGCTGCTCAAAACTGCATTAACCACTCTGTATCCAACAGTCCTTGTTCTGCCTAGCAACAAAAAAAAACAGTCCTTGCAGGACTTGAACCCAGGACCCTGCACACCATAATCCATGCAATTTACCAGTAAGCCACCTCAACTGCACCACTTGAGTATGTTTTCTCAAGCATACCCTTCTTTACAGCCAGTTTACAATAGGGAAGAGACAAGTGTGCAATTAGGAAGGATTGGTATATATATATATATATATATATATATATATATATATATATATCTGAAATGAAACATACATAGAGAGAGTGAGATATGTAGGAAGATCTATATATGTGTACAACAATATACAGATATATTATCAAAAAATACTGAGGTTTACATATATATATATATATATATATATATATATATATATATATATATATATATATATACGTGTGTGTGTGTATGTATACAACTATATACATATACATATATAGATATAGACAAATATGTATATATATATATATATATATATATATATATATATATATATATATAGATATACATACAAATATATCTCTCTCTCTCTATATATATATATAATACATATAATATATAATATATTATACATAATATATGTAAATATATATATATATATATATATATATATATATATATATATATACATACACACACACACACACACACACACACACACACACACACACACACACACACACATGTTCCAAACTGCCCAGACAAACATATGCTGCTAATAGACCACCCACAACTGGGGCAGCATGCACAGTTGGATACAAAAACAGCCATGACACTCACATCTGCCCCCCCCCCACAATCCAAATAAATAAGTGAACAGTACACTGATACAAAATCATGATAGGCCATACACAATGCCTAGACATACAACAATCTCTTAGCAAAACAAATAAAATGCCTGAACATAGCAAAGGAAAATACAACCAGCTAGTAATTCATACATATTTATTATACTCTTATGTCTTAGCCAAAGCCTTCAAGGAGTAAACATCACCATAAATACATGCCGTAATCTCAAGAAGAAGCACTTAACACCTAATTACATAAATGAATACACAGCCTTCAATTACACTCATCATTTAACCCCCTATGGGATAAAGTATCACAGTTAATATTAATACATTGAGTCTGTACATAACATTTGTCCTTTTATGAATGTTTCATCACACTGAGGAACAGATGTTTTCAGAAACAGTACCTTAAGACCCAGTACTGTCCCCATGGTGTGATTTATTCAAATGTACAGCTATAGAACTCCCGTATTTCTTATCAGCAATATGTCTGATATGTTCTAACAGCCTAGTATTAAAACATGTATATCTGTCCCCCACATAAAACATGTTATAAGGCCATCTAAGAGCATTCTCTATACACCTACCTCTTGAATGTACTTGAGTTTAAGACTCCACATCCTTAAGAATATTCACTGTAATGCTAAATGTATCATTCTACAAACTTTCTATGTTTGTAACATGTTTATTCAAAGTCTGTCCCTATTTATCCCCCCATCATTTTAGGCTTTGTCCAGATGTGATGCTCTGAGAGCTTGTGAGGTAGAATCCCAGCTCAGGAGCCTGACTCACTTGGGAAAAGACAGCTCATATATGACATCCGCAGGGGTGTCTGTCAAACAGTGGTGACTGTGCCACTGCTAGGCCAGTTAATGGGATGTTTTCCATATCTATGTTACCTGTGATTATGAGTATGACACATGTTAGCTTTGTAAAGCTAAGACACCCATAGAGGGTGTGTGCATAGTAGAGTACTGTTGCAGACATGTGTGTTGAACTGCATGTGATATATTGAATTAACAACATTTAACTGTACAGTGTTCTGCTGGACAATAAGCACATTTGTGACTGATATCTGGTGTAGTCACATACACATATACCTGTGTTATGTCAGCCAAACTACTGGCAGTTTTGTGAGCAATGGCATTGTAACAAAATAGCCTACTTATGACAGTTGGGCATCTTTCAGGTTATCACTGTGATGTCATACCTACTGTTCAATCAACATACTAATGTATGGTGTAACTATATTAATAGAGTATCAATAGTGATGTCTCATTTGACACCAATTTATGTGTGCCATTGTTCAGACATATTGCTGTAACAGGTTGAGAAGTATGATTGAGCAGTAAGACTGTAAATACAGTGTGCCATACTAACATTCAACTGCAATGTATACCAGGTATCCCCTGAGAACATGTATGTATTATATGTTCAGCTGGATGGCACAAAACTAATCACATGGGTTTCAAGCAGTCAGGTAAATAGGTTGTGCATCTTGCACATGTGTGTAATATCAGTGTCAGTGCATACAACAGACAGGGTATATATCATAAGATCGAAAGAGTAAAGCATCGAATAGCAGAACATCAAACTGCTAATCTCGAAAGCTGATAATTTCAAAAGCTGAAAACTTTGAAAACATAAACCCCAGACTCTCATAGTTGGCCTTCCTAAACACACACCCTGACATCACTGTGAAATGCTCCATATGGATAACGTATGCTACGAACTATTGTTTTATATACAGCAGAACCACTAAAATTGTATTATTATACAAAAACTGATACACATATTACCATATGTTCTCATTAAACACCATAACAGCATTAATATGTATTGTAATTACACAGTATAAAAGTACACACTATAAAAGTAAGCCTTCCATGTCCACTCCCTGTGTGCTTAGCTGTGACTGATTAGTAACATGGCTGCTGCTGCCCATCCAACTACTGCCTTAGTACTAGGGACAAGATATGACTGTGTAATGTCTCACAAGAAGTCAGAACCCTAAGCCTAACCCTAAACCTAACCCTAACCCTAATGTCCAACCATTGCTATTCAGCGGTTCCATTTGCAATGTGGCTGACTGTTGTTATTCTGGGGTGTCGTTTTCGATGTATTCAGCTTTTGATGTATTCAGCTTTTGAAATTAGCAGTTCGATGTTCTGCTATTCGATGTTTTACTATTTCGATCTTATGATATAAACCCCAACAGACATATATGTGTACAGCTACTGGTGGTTGTATTGCCCTGACACTGATATGGGTTCTACAGTAGGCATGATTAGCAGGTATTAATCAGAGAAGTTTCCACCTGTGTTATGACCCTCTGTCCATGCCTACCAATAACAACTATATCAACACCTATATACAGTGGATATCACAAGTGTACACATCCCTGTTGGAATGCCAGATTTGTGTGCTGTATGACAATCAGACCACATAAGATCATTTCATAATGTTTCTCATCTTGAATGTGACCCCAACCTGTCCAATTCCATTGAAATATAATCAAAGGTGTTTCTAGGAAGGTGAGCAACTATTGCCAAGTGAAGATGTGCCATGATGTTAGAGTCTAAACTAAGACAGATGAATGCTGTAACCATCTCAAGAGGTGCATACACAAGTTTAAGGGTGTGCACACTCATTCAACTGGCTTATTGTATGGAATATTATTTCCATATGTTTTCACAGAGCAGATTGTTATGTTTTCAATTGAATTATACAGACTATAGGTCACACTACAGGTAGGAATTGTTATGCAATGAGTTATTGTGGTGTCATGTTCCAATTGCTGAAATACCAGGCAGTGTATCAGTGATGTGTACCCTTTATATCCACTGTAGCTATATGGACACAGCAGTACCTGACCTGTATATCCAGCCTTCACCAAGGTAGAGTAATCCCCTTTGGTGGACAGCAGCAATACACAGACCACATAATAGGTTGCTACATTGGCTGTACAGGGATACATAGGTGCAGGCAACAACTCTGAAGCAAGTCCATCTATATCTGAGCAAGAAGGTAAGTTCACAGGTAACATCCTGCAAGGCTGACTATGACTATGAATCGGACATATCCACACTACCAAGGACAATTGCAACCATGTCTCCACATATGTTGTAAGTCTCAGATGGAACAACACAATTCACCCTGTACTGGGGATAAACAACACCTCATACACACATGCCATGGATATAGGCAACCTGCATCACACAGGTTAGGTGGGAACATCGCCACCCTGTCCACCCCAGTCATACATGGAGATATGCACATCAAACACACTCCTCCCCTCAGCAATGGTGAGCATGTACATACTGCCTACTGATGGCAACAACAGCATATCTCCATGGGGCATTATAACATCAGTGTCTACCTCCTACATGAACTCAGACATGTGCTCAGAACTCCATCACACACCACAGTCAAACACAAACATGCCACCATACACACACCATCCACATGGAAGATAACCACTGTCAACCCTCTACACAGAAATGAATGGAGGATATAGGATTATGCAATCAAGTGTCCAACACTGAGGGAATAATATAACTCAGGGACAGGTGTGTAATGCAAACTGCTATATCCATGATAGCTTGGAGGGTTGTGGTATAGTCTGGATGATTTGCAAGTAATATCCACTGTTGATGTGAATTTTGACAACTGTATGAGGTCCTGTGGCCTTTTCCTGTTTATGTCTTCCAGGTAGCATGCAGAGTGCTCACCTACCAGCATTCTCTTTTGGGAAAACAGACATCATCACCCAATATGTGATTGGACATTATGCCCTGTCATGTGGACAGGGAGTAGAAGATGTGCAGGAGAGGACTTCCCTGTGAAACAGTGTTGTCCACAGGGTGAATGATGCCGGCCTGCACAGCAGAACTTATGAGCATGTGCAGCATCAGGCCACCGACATCAAATTCCATGCCCATCAATGGGCTGCTTCTGTAGGGAGGGACCAGCTAGCCACAGGTGGGGGCCTAGCCATCCAGCCCTCACTGACACCCACCAAAGAGGTCCTTACCACACTTGGGCCACACACTGATTGGACAAGCCATGACACTGAGGGAAGAATTATGGAGGTGGGTTACACACACTGGATGAGGAGAGTGCAGTTAAGGGCCCAGTGGGCATTAGTACACTACTATATCAGACATACATGTATCTGTATTGTATCTACATGCATGTGTCAGGTTCAATGATAGTTGTGGAGGGTGTTTTCTAATGCACTGAGGGGCACATCTATGGTGAGGACAAGACATTGTGTATTATTGCGGTTGGTACTGTAGATGTGCAGACATGCTACCTCCATCCTATACCAAGGCCACGTGTGTGTCTGCTGACAATAACTCCCTCTCACAACTACCTAGGACCCTCTGGTCTGCATATGGGACAGCAGCCTGAAGCTGATGAGAATTACATTGTTCTGTTGTTGCCTGGCAGTAGCCCAGGCATGTGAAGTGCATGCAATTTACCATGCACATAAACATCAGTAATAGCTATATTGTTTTATGTAATAGCTATATTGCTTGTGCTTGTTCACCTATGCTGGGGTTAACTGTATTGCATCACAGTGGTCACCACTGGGATCTATCTGACATGAATTCAACATTCATGTAGCATACCTCACAACTTGTCAATGCCAAGATGTCTGGACAAATGCTAAAAAATTGTGCTGAACAAATGGCCTAAGGTAAGGTCATGCGAGATACATTACTGGTTTACAGTGGATATAGATTGTGTATACACCCCTCTTAAGATGCAAGGTGTTCCTGTTATATACTAATTAGGACCACAATATGACAGTCCACACCGCTTCCAGCCTTTAAGGTGACCCATAACAGTTACAGTTCACTTGTAAAACCAAGCATCTGTACTCATGTATTGCACCTACAAGGCAGGCTACCTGTGAGGGTGGCAGACATCCTATCAGCATGATGTTTCAGTCAGGTATGATACCTCATGCTACCATATGTGTCAGTTCACTCACTGTGGTCTATTTGGCTATAATATCACATACATGGGCATTGTTAAGGCACACAGACTACTTCTGGCCACATGTAGGTTTCAGACATATGGATATTCCAGACACATCTCTAAAGAGGACTGTACAATGGTTTAACCTGCTTCATGTGAGGCAGATGCTGTCACCACACTATATAAAGTAATGGCAGTGGGAGGTGGTCACCAGCCGTGTATTGTATATATAGCAAAATGGTATAAGCCACACATGATATGATTTTCACACACATACAAACAGTTGCCAGCATTAGGATTAAAACTCCTGCCTATCTAGGTATTCCTACTATAGTGCTACACAGATATGAAACATGCCACAGAGTTTATACATTTCCAACTCTTTCAAAGGTACTTCTAAGGTGGATGACATCAACAAGTCTACTAAATTGGAGTGAAGGGATTTGTAAAGGGTAGCATACAGGTAAGAAATGGTATGAGCCAGACAGTACATGATTCACACACACATACATACTTGCCAGTACTGGGATTAGAACTCCTGCCTATCTAGGTATTCCTACTATAGCACTATGCAGTTATGAGATGCGTCACAGAGCTTATATATTTCCAACTTAACCAAAGGTACTTCTGAGGTGGATGACATCAACAGATCTATTAAACTGGAGTGAAGGGAAGTGTAAAGGGTAGTACACAGGTCAAAAATGGTATGAGTGAGATAGTATATGATTCACACCCACACCTACTAGTATTGGGTAAAAACTCCTGCCTATCTAGGTATGTTTACTGTTACGCAGTGTTACGCAGTTACTGCACGTGCTACAGAGCTTACTGAATTTCCACATGGACAAAGCTGCTGATAACTGCACAGCTGTGGTAAAGTATTACTGGTGGCAGGCACTCTGGCTTCTTTTCCATCCATGCATCATGCTAGTTCTTTCTGTCTTGCACTTGAACTAGCATTATGGCTTGGCACTTCACCAAATTATTGTATCAACAAGTGTGGCACACCTGTGAGCTGTCAGCAGTACCCATTCATCACAGATGTTGCCCCAGTACTTACTAGTTACGTCCACCCCTCCTGGCATATTTGAAGGGCAGTTATCTGTGCTTTCATCCATTAACCTGGTGCACTTGTCCATTCTGGGGCACTGTTGCAACTGCCGCATGTACACAGACAACCCTCCCCTCTAAACTCCAAACACTCAGACCTGTGAGGGTTACTCATACATCATCCAATGTGGACATATCCAGCAAAGACTGAACTAGCAGGTCAAGAGGATATGTTTAACACCTGCACCACACCATGTGGAACATGTAGCTCACCATGACCCCACTTTGACAGCCATGACATACAGTGAAAAGCCACACACTCACCTTCCCAGAGGCATTCAATGGGCATCTACCCAAACAGCACAGACCAGCAAGGCAGACACCCATGCAGAAACCTGGACATGGCACATGCCAAGGGACAAATATTCAACCTTCACAGTGTGCCCCTAAACTAAGCCCCTAAGGCTAACCACCTTGCACAATACAGTGATCATGGCTAACTCAATACTGAGACACACACATCCCACTCATTAGGTTGAATATGGAACAGGTAACAGCCAAATATCAATCACATGCCAGCATCTAACATATGACACAGCCAGTCATGTCACTCCACAACAACTACGAGTATCATTCCATATCCATGTGGGTGTGAATGACTTGGGACACACCTCCATGGACTACATGACAGGAGACATGGTTGAACTCTCTGATTATGCGGTCCAGGCAGGTGTGACAGTAGCCCTGGGCAGTGTACTGCTGGAATCCAGGATGATGCTGCGGTACTATCAACAGATGGCTGACTGCAACATTGGCTGACATGTTATGTGTCATTCTGAGGGGATCCAGGACCTCTCTGCATGGGATGGCATGATTAACAGAACCCAATGACTTGTCATGGATGTCCTACAGCTGTCACCACTGGGTTGCCAGGTATTGGCTATGTGTCTTGCCACCCCTATGGTGCCTTATTAGGCAGTGTTCCTAATGTTATTACTACCATAACAGCTATACATGTATGCAATCTGAGGGCCATACTGCTCAACAGTGAATATCTAACTGTCAGGATGCAGTCACTCATAGCAGTTATAGTGGAGGACACATGTCTGCTGTAATAGAGAGGTGGTCAAAGCAGCAGGCAGCAGACTTGCAGTATCAGGCAATGACACATTCCACAGCTGTCAGCCCCGAAACATGGACCACACCACACCTCCACAGGTGGTGTTGTCTCCATATTCATTATGGATAGTAATCCCTCCAGACTAGTATCCCATCATAATGCATTGGAGATACTTCCTATACAACTGTCTTGGAGTAATAGTGCAGTCCAGATCATAGCCTGCTATGGCTCCACATCTATGTCCCTAGACTGTCAATGCACATTCCTCAACACCCTGCCATCTTTGATGGTCCAATGCAACACTGACATAGTATGAGTCTTCAACTACCCCTCCATCACATGGGGAATGTAGCCAGTCACCAGTACAGTGGCCCAACACTTCTGGGATTCATCATTTCCATTGCCCTAGACCAGCTCATACTGACCCCTGGTAGAGGATGCAACAACCTTGACCTGTACTGACCACTTAAATATGGGACCATTGCTCATCCCCAGATGTCAATCCCTGCATGGTGAGATTCACACAGGCTGTAATCAACATGGAACTCAACATGTCAGCCACACCCCCCACAAAGATAACCACCTGGCAAAAACTCTCCAAAGCTGACTTTGCAGCCATGAAAACAGGGGTGGATGTCTTCACTGCAACCATGGAAATGGGATGTAGCTGCATGACTGTGAAATCATACACATAGACACTGTACAAAAAGGTACATGAATGCATGGTACTAGCCAGAGCCAACAGAACCCAGACATTGTCCTCCAAACACTGAGAGACAATGTGATGGTCCCCTGCCATTACTAAAGTGTACATCAGAAGGAGAACACTGTTGCAGGGAAAGGTGGTGTCCCATGACTGTTGAACTCCCTTATTTGTCTCAAACACAACTTTTGATCCCTCGTGGAATCCCTGATAGGCATCTATGGCAGCAAAGATGCAGCAGACACTGATGACAGTCACAACAGCCTTGATAGTTACATCAACAACCTCCACAGCATTAAACATGAGTCCTGTGAGTTACTGCACAAAGCTAATACCTATCCTGAGATAACAGATATCGGCCGCAGTCTTGGCAATACATTCAGTGCCAGCTTTACCCCTCTATCCCCCCACAAGTGAAGCGCTGAGTGAATGTTTTCTCACATGCTGAATCCCATTTCTATTCTAGGCATCTGTGTGTCACCAGGATGTGGCCCTGCAGCAAGGCCACAGGGTATGGCAGTGTGGTGACACATCCACCATGTCATAGGCAGGGTACAGTATGTGCATGGTAATTCACAGTTTGTAAAACAGTGATTGCATATCCTACCAGATTATAGGGCTGAGGGTTGTACATAGGTACATGTTGATGTACAACATCTGTTGTAGAATGGAGAATGGTACATGTTCTGGTTTGGACACACCTCCGATTGCTAATAACCACAGCCATAGGGGATATTCATCAACCAAACACACTGGGATTAGTATTTACACACACACACACACACACACACACACACACACACACACACACACACACACACACACACACACACACACACACACACACACACACACACACACTTGCCAGTACTGAGATCCATAGGCTCATTGCTTCATAGGTGTGTAGTAGGTGAATGGGCCTGAAGGCTCTACAAGGTTAGCCCAAGGGAATACCTTGGCATCAGGCCACATGACAATCATCCCCAGTGTGGCTCAGGAGTATAGTCACTGGACTGGTCCCCAGGGGTGGGTATTGTATTCCCTATCCACTCTTCCAGGTTTCTATTGTGGGTGGCCAGAGATGTGCACTGCTTCCCATGTATGTGATCTATATTCCATAACATGGACAGTGTCTGGGTTGTGCACATGTCCCATATGCATTTTCTTTGACGTGTGAAAGTGTGCTTGAGGTCTCTGTGGCATGTTGTGTGGACAGATTGGTATCTTCTGATGTAACATTCCTTACCTCATTTATTGAGACCTGGCTATGTAACTGAGGTAGTGATTGCACCTACCTTGATAGAATGATATGGGTATTCAGTGGAGTTAGTGGTGTCTGTCCATACAGGGCATGCGTATAAGGCATGGTATTCCCTTTGTGGGGCTTGCAGACTCTACAGTTGTTTCAGGCATCCAGTGGGGAATATGGCAAAAGGGCCACTGTACATATTGATCGGGCTACTGAGGGGATGGAACAGGGTGCCATGTCCTTTTACTTGCTGGGTAACACACACTCAGTCAGGAGATGCAACACATCAAAGTACTTTCTGATGTCAGTGGCACTGTTGTGGTCAACAGGCATGTAGTCCACTGCAATCACACTGTGGGTACTATTTGTGAGGCAATATGCAGGGGAACTACCAGTATAGTGGTTGTTGCCTAGCAAAGTGTGTTTGTGTATGCTACATGGGTGGAGAGTGGTCTATGAGTAATAGAAGGGTTGCTATATTGTTCACTAATCCATACTGTCACGTAGTCATTGCACATGGTACTAGACAGTTAGGGCTGTGGATTGTCAATACCAACCTCTATGGTGTTTGACAACTGTTGGCCTTGTAATGTGTACATTGTGACATATACTAGGTCCCCAACATAATAATTTAGCAAAGCACACCCCCAATAGATCCTATTATTACAAAATCACAGTGACCCCCGCAAAGGATACTGATGACAGACACACACACTTGCAAGCACTGAGTTTCAAACACCTACCTAGCTATGTATTGTGACAGCAATGTAGTGCATTTATTATATGTGCCACAGAGCTTATAGGATGTATGTTGTCCCAAGGTACATCTAAGGTGAGGAACATCACCAGCCTTGTAAACACTGGCATTGGGTGATGTAGTGGGTGAGAGATTCCAAAACATATTTTGCCCTACACACACACACACACACACACACACACACACACACACACATTTACATTTGGCAGGGGGGAGGGTCAAACCTCTATCTAACTATCTTTTCGGACCATTATGGTTATGCATTTACCACGTGCACCACTGACCTTACATGGCTTAAGGATGCCAACAGGTACTTCTAAGGTGGATGATATCTGCAGGACTGCTAAAGTCAGGCACTGAGATGTATACTGGATGTAAATAGGGCAAAAATCTTTGAGGCACAGACATACATATGTACACACACAAACACATGCCAGGGATGAGATTCAAACCCATATCTATGCAGTTATTGCTACTACATTGTTCCACAATTATCACCAGCACCACAGAGCTTATATGTTGTAGAGCTGTCCAAAGATATCTTTGAAAGTGAGTGACAGCAGCAGTGCTAAAGGAGGGGTAAGGGAAGTGTTGTAAGTGTGAATGACCACAATATCAGGTCTCTACAAAGATAGACATACTCTCTAACATTTACACAGTTGCCAGGATCAGGACTGGAATTCCTACCTAACTAGCTTGCTACACTATAGTATTACACAGTTATTGCAAGGGCCACAGAGCTTATATGTTGGAGATCTGTCCAAAGGTATCCTTGAAGGTGAGTCACAGCAGCAATGCTGAAGGACGGGTATGGGAGATTTAGTGAGTGTGAATGGCCTTAACCACATTCATCTAGAAACACACACACACGCACACGCAACTTTGCATTTGACAGGACTGAGATTACAACTGCTACATGGATACCTATTTGTACTGTAGTGTTACACAGCTATCACAAGCACCACTGACACTATAGGGCTGAGGGCTAACCAAAGGTATTTCTACAGTGAATGACATCAGCACATCATGTGATATAGACTGATGGGATGTGTAGTGGGTGGGAAAGGCCTCATAATGAGATTCTCTCTGTCACTTTCTGTCTTTTGCATCTCCATGTCTCTGTGTGTGTATGTTTGACATATTATATTACGTTGGTCATATATATTTGTGTGTATTCCTATCCAATGTGAGTGTGTCAAATATCAATGGTGTACAATTTGGTGTCTGTGCACAGACATCTGCGAATAAACGATATCTGTAGTCCATTGTGTTGTGAGACATGGGCTTTATTTCTCTAAGTGTAGGAGGATGCCCAGTATGATCTTCTATATTGAGTGTGTCCATCCATTCCAGGGAGGGCTGGACTCCAGTTCAGGGTTTTGTGTGCTACAGCTACACCTAGCAAACTGTTTCTGCAGGATATCTGTAGATAGGTTGCAAATATGGAGACACAATGGGCTTACCATACAGGAGAAACTGTAACTATTGCTGTCTGTGCTACTTGTGTGACAAGTTTGGTTGTAACATAGATATTCTGACTTATGTACTGTTTTGCACAGTGATGTGTCATGTCGTCAACTACTGACAGTTATCATTCTTTGCTCACAGTTATTTATTGGGAAATACAAGATGAATGAAGCTGAGACCAATATTCTGAGGCATACAGACTACACATTCTGGCACACATCTGCCATTGTGGAGGGGTAGCTACAGACAACAGACTGCTGATTCTGTGTAAAGGGTGCAGCACCTTGTTAGTATGCTGGCTGGGGATCCCTTCCTTGTGCTTTTCTCAACTTCAAGGAATGGCCATATCCTGCTGAGGCCATATCTCTCAGCTGTACAGATACACCCCGGTTATCCAGAGGCAGGACTCATATATCTAGTTAGTTTACCTTCACATTGTGGTTAGTGTTTTTTTGACTATTCATTCATGGGTTTGCAGTCAGGAATAGTATGGGCAGACATTAGAGTTTCAGACTTCACACACTCCATGTCATCTATGCTTTTACACCCCGCCCCTCTGTTATTCTCTCCTCCACCTAATATTATGTAAGCAATATCTCAGAGGTATCCCTATAGTTGGACCTTTATCCCAGTAGTATTTATGGCCTGATCCACAGTCCTTGCAGTAGGACATGGGGAGGCATCATACTAGCATTTTTCAACATGGTCTTGCATTTGTTTTCTGTTTACTGTTAGGTTGTTACTTGGGACAAAGAGAAAAGCCCTGCAAGTAGGATCCAAGTGCAAGGCAAAACAAACTATCAGTAACTGAAAAAATGCCAGCACAAAACTCAGTATATATCAGCAACAAAACTACAGCAACATTAAGGTAAAACTTAAGTGTTTTAATACATATCGAACAATTCAATAATCCAGACCGGTTTCAGCCTAACATGGCTTTCCTCAGTGGAACAAGAAAAGTACAAACAGGAAATTATGCATAAATGCAGGTTTAAATAAGGTCCATAGACCAATGAAATGCTTCCAAAGGATTTTAGGCATGCCCATAATACTGCCTGAAAGAAAAACTGGAAGGAAAAATACAAACTAGAAAATAAAAAATAACAAGTAAAAAATAGATGATCCAAATAGCAAATATGGTAATAAAACTTAAGTATGATAATACATTCAATATTGGATATATTAATTGGTTATAAATGATCATTGAAACCAGGAGGAAATAGTGCCCCTAGCTTGATAATCCAGTATTTCTCTTTTTGGTTGAGAATGGAATGCTAACCCTGTTTGTTGGATCTGTCACCCAAAATTCTATCTACAATACAAAATTGAAATCTAACAGTATGTTGGTGTGTGTAGTGCCTGAACAGAGCGTTGGTTTCTCTTTTGGTTGGAATGCCACTACGATGTTCTGACATGTGTAATCTCAATGCCCGTGATGTTTGACCCACATAAAATGAGCCACATGTGCAAGTTGCAAGATATATCACCCAATCACTATTATAGTTGCCAAAAAATTTCATGTTTAAAATCCTGTCAGTGTTTTTACTAGAAAATTGTTTAGATGTGAATATAAATGGACATGATGAACAATGGCCGCATTGATAAGTGCCCCAAAGTTTGTCACCAGTCATCGTAAGTTGTTGATGTATAATGCCACCTGAACCCATCCTCTTATAATGTGAAAAAAATGAACTTAGTATTCTCCCTCTACGGTAACCATATTGACAAGTGTTACTGACTAAGGTGGCAATATCCTCATTGGCAGTGAGGATGTTCCAATGTTTCATCATGGTATTTCTAATCAAATTGATGTTATGCCCATAGGTAGTAATAAACCGTAATCCTCCATCCTGTGTATCCCTATTTCTGTCACAATATTTGAGAAGGGAAGTTCTGGTGGAATTGGTTGCAAATTGATGTGCCAACTGAATGTCAGGCTCCTTGTATCCCCTGGTTCTAAATCTGCTGGTTAAATCTTGTTGTGATTCTTCAAAGTCATTTTCTGCGGAACAAATCCTGCGTATCCTGAGGAACTGGGATTTGGGTATATTCTGGATGATGTGGCTAGGGTGCATACTAGTTGCATATAATAAAGTATTGTATTGCGGGTATTTACGAAATGTTTTGCTTCGTAAAGTACCATCTGGGTTCCTGATGACTATTACATCCAAAAGGTTGATTTGATTTTGGTGATAAGTTGAAGTAAATTCAATACCCCATTTGTTATGGTTGAGGTATGACACAAATTCAGCCAAATATTCTTCATCGGAACGCCAAACTAACCAACAATCATCAAGATAACGTCGCCAAATATCCAGTTCCTCAAGATAGATGTTATGCGTTTGATCATAAATGAGTTGATCCTCAATGTAGCCCATGAATAAGTCCGCATATATAGGAGCAAAAGAGGCTCCCATAGCAGTACCCTTCAACTGCCAATAGCATTCACTTTGAAAATAGAAAACATTTTTATTCAAAACATGTTCCGCCATGCAAATCAAAAGCATATTGAAACCAACTGGATATAATTTGGCTCTATTTAACCAAAACTTGAGGGCCTCAAGTCCAGCCCAATGTGGTATATTAGTGTATAAAGCCTTGACATCTAATGTACACAGTAGGTTCTAATTGGTTATCATCTATAATGGATAAGAATTGGGTGGTGTCTTGTATCCTTGCTCTAATCAAATTTAGTAGTGGTTTCAAGTATGAAGTCAAAAACTCAAACAGTGGTTCCGTCAATGACCCCATACCAGACACAATGGGTCTACCAGGTGGTTTGTTCAGGCACTTGTGTATCTTAGGTAGTAAATAAAGAATCTGTTGTTGTCGGTCCCGTACCATTAATTGGGATTTAACTGTCTCTGATATAATGCCCCCCAAAACTGCTAACTCAAGAAAATTGTCAATTTCTCTTTTAAAGTTCGGGGTGGGGTCAATAGGCATTTTCATGTAGTGGGATGGGTTGGCTAATTGTCCATGTACCTCCCCCAGATAATAATCTGTATCCATGATTACTATTGCCCCACCCTTATCAGCCTGAATAATAACAATGTTTTATTGTCCCTGAGCTGTTGTAAAGCCTGGGTAGAGAGATTATGTTTCAGAGGTGAAAAGTGATCTAGTTTAAAATGTATGTCCTTGAGTACAGCTTGCTGAAAGATAGCCACATTCCGATTCATAGGTGAAACAAAATTGGATTTATGGAATTTGAATTCTGTGGATCTTTGAGAATCAAACCTGGGTCCAAAAAACAATTTGAGGTTGATTCTACGACAAAAATCTTTAACATCTTTGACAATATGAAATTCATCCACCAAAAACCCTGGAACAAAGTTTAAACATTTATTTAACACTTTCGTTTGATCTTCTGTAAAGACAAGTTTGGAAATATTCAAAATATTGTCATCTATTGTGTCATGAATGTTTGGATAAGTGCTTCGATTGTATCTATCTTGGTGTTTCCTATGCTTTCTCCCACCCCTCCTCCTAGTGAGTTTAAAGAATGTGTTTGGCTTTTAGTCTTTTTGAGAGTCGGAGACTCACCATTACAAATACCCTCCATATCAGCTGTCGAAGAATCATCTCCTGAGGTGCTACTATATGTGTGAGACCCCTTGTGTATGGATCTAGGTCTTTTTTTGGGGTTGGTATATCTACCAGTCCTCTGGCCAGTTTCCATGAACCTAACATATTTGGTGGCCTCAAAGGGTCGGCCCCTATGATAGTCAGTAATATCTCTGTTGAATTTTTAACTGGCCTTGCCTTGTTGGGATTGCCCCCCGATTTTGTTCCACCTATGAATCGGAATGTGGCTATCTTGCAGCAAGCTGTACTCAAGGACATACATTTTAAACTAGATCACTTTTCACCTCTGAAACATAATCTCTCTACCTACAGGCTTTACAACAGCTCAGGGACAATAAAAGCATTGTTATTATTCAGGCTGATAAGGGTGGGGCAATAGTAATCATGGATACAGATTATTATCTGGGGGAGGGAAATGGACAATTAGCCAACCCATCCCACTACATGAAAATGCCTATTGACCCCACCCCGAACTTTAAAAGAGAAATTGACAATTTTCTTGAGTTAGCAGTTTCGGAGGGCATTATATCAGACACAGTTAAATCACAATTAATGGTATGGGACCCACAACAATATATTCTTTATTTACTACCTAAGATACACAAGTGCCTGAACAAACCACCTGGTACACCCATTGTGTCTGGTATGGGGTCATTGACGGAACCACTGTCTGAGTTTTTGACTTCATACTTGAAACCACTACTAAATTTGATTCGAGCAAGGATACAAGACACCACCCAATTCTTATCCATTATAGATGATAACCAATTTGAACTTGAGTGGTTACTTTGTACATTAGATGTCAAGGCTTTATACACCAGTATACCACATTGGGCTGGACTTGAGGCCCTCAAGTTTTGGTTAGATAGAGCCAAATTATATCCAGTTGGTATCAATACGCTTTTGATTTGTATGACGGAACATGTTTTGAATAAAAATGTTTTCTATTTTCAAGGTAAATGCTATTGGCAGTTGAAGGGTACCACTATGGGAGCCTCTTTTGCTCCTATATATGCGGACTTATTCATGGGCTACACTGAGGAGCAACTCATTTATGATCAAACACAAAACATCTATCTTGAGGAGCTGGATATTTGGCGACGTTATCTTGATGATTGTTGGTTAGTTTGGCATTCCGATGAAGTATATTTGGCTGAATTTGTGTCATACCTCAACCATAACAAATGAGTATTGAATTTAGTTCAACTTATCACCAAAATCAAATCAACTTTTTGGATGTAACAGTCATCAGGAACCCAGATGGTACTTTACAAAGCAAAACATTTCATAAATACCCGCAATACAATACTTTATTACATGCAGCTAGTATGCACCCTAGCCACATCATCCGGAATATACCCAAATCCCAGTTCCTCAGGATACACAGGATTTGTTCCACAGAAAATGACTGAAGAATCACAACAAGATCTAACCAAAAGATTTAGAACCAGGGGATACAAGGAGCCTGACATTCAGTTGGCACGTCACTTTGCAACCAATTCCACCAGAACTTCCCTTCTCGAATATTGTGACAGAAATAGGGATGCACAGGATGGAGGATTATGGTGTATTACTACCTATGGGCATAACATCAATTTGATTAGAAATACCATGATGAAACATTGGAACATCCTCACTGATAATGAGGATATTGCCTCCTTAGTCGGTAACACTTGTCAATATGGTTACTGTAGAGGGAGAACACTAAGTTCATTTTTTTCACATTATAAGAGGATGGGTTCAGGTGGCATTATACATCAACAACTTACGATGACTGGTGACAAACTTTGGGGCACTTATCAATGCCGCTATTGTTCATCATGTCCATTTATATTCACATCTAAACAATTTTCTAGTAAAAACACTGACAGGATTTTTAACATGAAATTTTTTGGCAACTGTAATAGTGATTGGGTGTTATATCTTGCGACTTGCACATGTAGTTCATTTTATGTGGGTCAGACATCACAGGCATTGAGATTACACATGTTGGAACATCGTAGTGACATTCCAACCAAAAGAGAAACCAACGCTCTCTTCAGGCACTACACACAACATCATACTGCTAGATTTCAATTTTGTATTGTACATAGAATTTTGGGCGACAGATCCAACAAAAAGGGATGGCATTCCATTCTCAACCAGTAAGAGAAATACTGGATTATCAAGCTAGGGGCACTATTTTCTCCTGTTTTAAATGATCATTTATAACCCATTAATATGTCCAATATTGAATGTATTATCATACTTAAGTTTTATTACCATATTTGCTATTTGGATCATCTATTTTTTACTTGTTATTTTTTATTTTCTAGTTTGTATTTTTCCTTCCAGTTTTTCTTTCAGGCAGTATTATGGGCATTGGTGAACTGGCTGTTGTTTCATTTGGATTGAGCTGTAGGTCTGTTCGAGCTGAATAGCTTTTGTTGTGAGTATTATGGGCATGCCTAAAATCCTTTGGAAGCACCTCATTGGTCTATGGACCTTATTTAAACCTGCATTTGTGCATCATTTCCTCTTTGTACTTTTCTTGTTCCACTGAGGAAAGCCATGTTAGGCTGAAACCGGTCTGGATTATTGAATTGTTCGATATGTATTAAAACACTTAAGTTTTACCTTAGTGTTGCTGTAGTTTTGTTGCTGATATATACTGAGTTTTGTGCTAGCATTTTTTCAGTTACTGTTAGTTGGGACCCCCTGACATTCCATACATTGGCATTATGGGTGAGGAATGGGCCTTTGCCAGAGGACTGTAGGCCATTTGAGAGTGCTGCAAGACATCTGTTACTGCATTTCTACATGGGATTGTGTGTGTGGGGGTGCACACCTGCAGACTTTAACATTTGAAATCACTTACCAGTATTACGATTACTCTGTTGGCTTCCAATTCATATTGTATTGTGACCTATTATGCAGACAGGAGGCATATCAGTAGAGTACACATGTTAGATCCTAATGGCATATATTTCAGTTTTAGACTTCTTACCCTTCAGAACTGGAATGTAACTGCCAGACTTGTAGTATGTCTGTGTAGGTCTGGTGGGGGTGCTGTTCACCATTGTCATCATTTGGGGGCCTTAGCCCAGCCTTTCTTCATGGTCATCTACACCTGTCCTGCTGGTTGAGGCTGGTGGTGGATATGTGACCCTCAATGACATTCATGTGTGTGACCTATTGCCACCCACAGTTCTTTGGGACATCATATGTACTGCAGTGAGGGTTGTCACCTTATGTAGTGCTGCCTAGTATGTTGACACCAGCATTTGTTATGAATTTCCTGGTCTCCCATATAGCTGTCTGCTGCTATCCCATTCAGCTACCCAATTCCCTTACATGTTTGCATCCATATCATACATACAAGTATGAGAACATACTACTCCATTCAGTAATTGACAGGAAGTTTGACTAACCTTGTTGCTGGGCCAGTACTGAGGACAGTGCTGAAGGGCTGACTATGTTGGATGCACATAGTACACTCCCTGTACATGGTAAAGCTCAGGTAGTGTCATGTTTGGCATCCCTTTTACTGTATGTGCGAGTTGGAGAGAGATACCAGTCTCTGGGTCCCTACAGTGTCAGTGTGTGTGCTATGCATTGCCTCTTTGCCAAGGCCTGGGCATACTGTACATGCCTCCTTCTGCCTACAGGGGCAGGCCCAGGATGTTCCTCCTCTGAGTCCCTCTGTGCCTGTGCTGGCCTTGGAAATGGTGGGGGGGGGGTTGTGTGGCCCTGCCCCATGCTGTTCCTGCTGCAGCTGTTTCTGCAGGATCATATTGTGCAGCATGGCACATACTATGAACATTTGTGTACATGTAGCTGGAGAGTACTGCAGGCTCCACCAGATATGTCAAGGCAGCGGAACCATGACATGAGCATCCCTAACACACACTCTACAATGATCCTGGTTTGTGCGTGTGCCTCATTATGGTGTTCTTGTTCGGGTGTGTGTGCATTTCTGATTGGTGTCATCAGCCACGTCTCCAGTGCACAGCCAGCATCCCCCACTAGATAGCCATATGGAATGTCACCCCTGGCAAACAGCTGATACAGCTGTGAGCAATGCCAGATGTGGGAATCATGATAGCTTCCAGGGCTGTCAGCACACACATTCATGATAATGCCCTGGGCATTGCACATGACCTGGCAGTTGATGGAGGAGAAGCTCTTGCAGTTTATGTAGACCCTGCCCTGCTCACCGGGTGGTGCTTTGATGTGGATGTGCGTGCAGTCTTTAGCACCAACTACCTCATGGTATTCTGCTATACGGTAGAAGAGATGCATACGTGTCATCAGCACCTCACGGGCGGTGGGGAAATATATGTGCTCATTGGCATGTTGTGTCATGGCATCCAGGAAATGGTGGAATACCCTGGATGCTGATGCCGGTGAGACCCCCCATGATATCCCCAGTTGGACTTTGGAAGGTACCTGTGACTAGTATTCTTAAGCCTAGACATACCTTGGTATCCACTGGGATGGGTTCCCCTCTATTAGTTCTGTTTGTAAGGCATGGCCAGCACAGCTCAATGATTTGCTGTAGAATGTCTCTGTCCACCCTATAGCGCTCTACTATCTCCAGCTCATGTAGGCCCTGATAGGTTACTCTGGGTCTGCACACACTTCTCCTCCTCTTCACTGTGGGTTGTTTGTCAGCATTCTCCTCCTCACCACCCTCAGTCACTAGCAGCAGCCTCTAACATATTTAGTTATATTTGCCAGTTAAAAATCCCCCATCTGTGTACACCGGTGCTGTAGAGTTTGTGGGAAAAACAGTCTGTAGGGTGTTTGCATAGTTTATATTAGTGTGCTGGGCTGCTGCATGTGTAATTGGCTGATTCTGATACATTCCACCTGTCAGCTATGCTAGTTCTCTTTGATTGCCTTCCTACTGTTGTTTCTTCTTCCTATACCCTCCCTATTTAAGCCCCAAGGCATGACCCACATGCTGAAATGTAAACAGTTCAGCTATTTCTTGTTTTTTTTTTTTTTTTTTTTTTTTTTTTTTAGGCCCGCTGCACACCATGCACAGCCGTTTTAGCTAATGTAAGCACTTTTAAGCAGAAATGGCCCTCCCTGGACACGAGCACGCTCTGCATTTCATGCAATAAGACAATACAGCCTCAAACACACCCCCTTCCTTAGCTGTGCTTAGCTAAGGGCAAACACGGGCCACAGAGCTCCAATGAGCTTACAGTAAGCATGACACACCCCCTTATGAAGTCATTCAGCTCTTATACCTGCACTGTTGTATTGTGGCACCTACAAGATTAGGTACGAGCTGACACTTTGAGGAAATCTGTGATTCAGTATAACTCCCCTCATTTGCATACTCCAGTGTGTAAGTCCTTAGTTACTGCACTTAAATGGACCTTTTCCCCTTGATAACCAGTGCTCCCTGGTATTGTTTACATTCTGCATGCCACTGAGTATAATGGCAAAATTCAGAATTATCTTAAAATTGACTTTTCTCATTTTTTTAAAAGTTTCGGCACAATCCCATTTGCGCGACACTGCCCTAATCTTAAATGGCCATGATCAGCCAAAAAAAAGTTTAATTTTATAAAAAAAAAACTATTATTAATGCCAGTGGCCTTATATTTGGCCATTGGCATGTGTGTTTGACTGTAATACATGCTTTCCACGAGCTGCCCTGCCTTCGTTTACTCAGATGCAGAAATGTATTTAGTTACTAACTGAATACATTTCTGCTCTGACACTGTTCCTGTATGGAGTCCGGCCAGCTTTGTGGATCACAAAATCACTTCATTTGCATGTTTGTTTTACTGGCAAATGAGGTAATTTGCATCCCGCATGTTTTTCCCGTGCAGGAACAGTGTAGGGCCACTTGTGCATGTGAAAATGGCACTTTCCTGGATTGCTCAGCGGACATTTTCCATGCAGGAGCTCCTACACTGTTCCTATATGGAAACTATCCATTCCTGAATCCCGGGGCAAGTCATTTGAGTGAGTCCTTCCAAAAGCATCTGCTAGCCTGTCATAGTCTATGACTGATAGGATAGAGTACAATTTCTATGTTTCTGGCATAAATAAACTCTTTCTGAGGAAGAAAAGTTACATTAGTTAAGGGATTAACTAATACTTAAAATCAATCAGAAGATGTTAGAAAAGACTGGAAAATGAGAATGTAAAGGCAATATACAAAAGGACAATGGAAATATATTTATATGGCTTTTAAGTATGGAACACAATCTAGATGGTTGAGGAGTTTGTATGGAAATGTCTGCATAGGTATTTTCATAACTCAAGTAGACTTCAGAGAAATTTTCCACAGGTAGACAGACATTTTTGGAATGGTGATGGGAAATAGAGAGGCACTTGGGAACATTTTTTGGGGGGGATGCAGTGAGTTGGTCAATTTAAAAAATTCAGTACTGGGTACATTGTCAAAAATGTTGGGGTAGCAAATTATTGTAATTAAAGAAATCATTATTTTGAGCTGGGTATAGAAACTGAATTGCCTAGATATAATAACACCCTAATACTGCTTGTTGCCAAAAAATAATTGCTAGGAAATACAAATCAAAAGCTAAGCCAACCAAAACCTAATTAATGAATGCCGTAAAGGAAGTAAAAAAAAATGGAGGTGGGATATATAGAAAGGCGAAGGACTACCTAGAAATAAATGGAATCTGTGGAAGGATTACATGCAGAATCATTTTCAGAAGAAGGAAAGAAATTTCAGGGAAGACAGGGCTCGAATAATCTATGTAATGTTAAATTAAATTATAATTAAGAAGGAAACTGTGTAAATACATTTAAGAAGGAAACTGTGTATATACACACACTTATATAGATTAGATGGGTTTAATTTAATGTGGTTTGTTTTCATGTTGTTGGTAGATGACTGAGTGTTTTCCCTGTGAAAGTTTACAATGTTTTGACCATTTGGTACCATAGTCTGGTTGTTTCATCTTGGTTATATGCGCTTTGGTGTTTAAGTAATATATATATATATATATATATATATATATATATATATATATATATATATATATATATATATATGCTTCTAGGACTACTGAACAAAAGTTCAATAGCCTGAATCCACAATCACCAAACACACTTTAACAAAAACGCATTCACCGAAAAAGCACTTTCATTAAAGTGCGTAAAAAAAACCCAATAAATCTACTTTTACGCCCCCCTGTACCCCCCATGTGGGGGGCTGTGCCCCCCACACCCCCTACTTTAATATTCTCACTCCAAGATCGCACTACAGTAAGGAAAAGGGAATATTCCCTTATCTGCACCATAGTACGATGTCCGCAACAGTCATTCCCCACGACTCCCTATAGCTGCAGGCATACTTCCGCGAAAGTGCTTTTTCGGTAAAAAGCACTTTGCTAAGTATGCCTCGGTGAAATGTTCCTTCGGGGATCAGTACTAATCCCACATATATATATGACTGTAATACTAAAGGTGTTGTTTACCTTGGTGTTTGTCAACACTGTCGTTGCTTCTATGTGGGCAAGACAGAGAGAGCACTAAGAAAAAGGGTATATGAACACCTGTATGAAATCAGCAAGAAAAAAGAAACCAACGCCTTTTACAAACACTCATTGGTCTGCAAGGACATTGACCTTAAATTTCTGGTGTTGGATCAAGTTGTATGTAATACAAGAGGTGGTGATTGGGAAACATCCCTTGAGTATAGGGAATTGCTTTGGCAGTTAAAATTAAATGCCTCGAGATGGCCAGGGCTTAATGATTCCATTAGTATTAGTAGTGTCCTTAAGAATAGACGAGCAAAATTATAGGTGATAAGAACTTTGAAATTTGTTTTGTCGAATAATAATTTTTGTTAAATAGTCATCCAAACAGTATTATTATAACACACACTATACTAATGGAACATTGGTATTAAAATGAACAACAAGTAATGTATATGTTGTTATAAGGACATTCAATACTAATTTATTTAATTATTTAATTGTTTATTTCTTTCTAGTTTTGTGGTATGTTTGTCTTTTATATTATTCCTGCTCCTGTTTATATTTAACAATTTATTTTCAACAACACTTTTTTATAACAATCAAGAAAGTTTTTAACATAGTTTTGTACAATTTTAACATTTAATTTTATATTCACAAGTTTGCTTCAATAGATGTTTAGCTTGATTTTCTGCACAGTGCCTTTGATGAATGTAGGTATGGAATGTACCTGTAATTTATAATTTACAATAACAATTTACAGTTTTGCAACGATGAATATGGTTTTAAGGTTTTAACATTAAATGAACTGTTAAGATATTTAAGCTATGTAGCTTTAAACTGTTAAGTGGATAATTGAACATGGTGTTCAAGGTTTTAATTATATAATTAATGGTCCTATATAATATGCAAGTCAGTTTTTAGTGATTTGTCTTGAGAAAGCCTGGGAGAGCCCGGGTGAAAGCGCTTGATATAATTTCACATTCAGAGTTGTGTTCCGGACTGGTAATTTTGGCTTTAAATAAAAGAGTTTTTTTCATCTTGGGTCCTGTTGATCTTCCTGCTGTGGACTTCGTGTTCTACCAGTGGTAATTTATTGAATCTTTTTTCGTTGGTTTGATATATATACATATATATATATATATATATATATATATATATATATATATATATATATATAGTTATAGAGATATAAAATGCCTGAAAAAGAAAAAAAAATTGCAGTGGTTTCCTTTCATAACTGTATGTGTATCCATGTGACTGTGCAATATATGAAGTCCATAAAGATGTTAAACAAGTTGCACCAATACTTTGCATAACTTCCACAACAATTTTTTTTTCTAAAATTGAGCCATGACAGCTCAATCAAGAGAAAACCTAAAAGAAATAGTAATGGAATTCTTCATTTAATTTTAGGACTTGAGGAGGAAATTGCAGTTCTAAGCATACAAACTAATTGAAAGATAGACCTGTGAGGCAACAGTTGCATTACTGAACTCAAGTTGAGTAAATAGTAGAAAAGAGGACACATTAAAATGTTAGAAAATAGCTGAAGATCTTCATGTGAAAAATGTGTTAATTTTTAATTGTGTTTTATCTCAAATACCAGGACACTCTGTGTGCCATTTAATGGGTCAGATGTTCCTTTAACTTGTAATTGAATTAAATGATCTTTTGGCAATACTGGAGGAATAAAATAGGCAAAGAATGACACTGAAGACATTGACTAAACATTAAGGGAAAGACTAGGTCTTCTTTAGGCTTTTCCCGGTTAGGGGTCGCCACAGCGGAATTCCAGTCCGCTAATGATTGGTAGTGGATTTTTACATACCAGGTTACCAGTCCTGATGCACAACCTTCAACGAAGGCATGCCCCATTCACATATGCCTCCACACAGAAGACGCTCTAGCTGAGAATTGAATGGGACAACGTCTTGCTATGAGGCGACAATGCTACCGCAGCACCACCACCGGAAAGATTAGGTGATAAGTGAAAAAAAACTTTCACTTTCAAAAGGTAAAGGTTCCATCACAGTAAAATAATGAAAACTAATTGAGGTTGCCCATATCCACTGTACTGAAGCCCAAACAAAATTTGGAGAAATAAGGCACCAATCTTGCATTATGTGAAAGGGGAAAGTTTGCAAGCAATCTGTGACTCTTTTATCTGCTTTGGAGTTGAGTCCAAACACCTGCATTATTTTTTTATTATTATTATAGAAGATGTATATCCTCTTCTCATATTCTCAGATTTACAAAAATAATACCTTGAAATAATGCCTGAATGTTTCCTTATCCTTTTGTCTTTATGATTTGAAACTCATAAAAATATGCATGCAAAGGTAAGGTTTTTGAATGTAATGCAGTTCTAAGCATGCAAACTAATTGAAAGATAGATATGTGAGGCAACTATTGTATTAATGAACTCAATTGAATAAATAGTAGCAAAGAGGACACATTAAAATATTAGAAAATAGCTGAAGATCGTCATGTGAAAAATGTGTTAAATTTTAATGGTTATTTAGAATCTGTCTAAGTTACTCACCTTTTTATTCTGGAAGTGTGTCATTCAAGTGACAGCCCTTTCAATGAGTGCTGAGTGATCAAAGAAATTTGTGTGAAACAACTTTCAACAGCAGTGGAGTTTCTTTATTCTTCCTCTATTTTGTGACCTTAGACTAGATATATTTAAGTTCGGGGGGGGGGGTGTTGAGGGCTTACTCGATGCAAAAAATACTTAAGTCTGAGTCTGAGGATTGGTGAAAGTTTTTTTTTCTATTTTTTTGGTTGATTGGCATTCAGTGAAAGAGTTGTAAATCAGTCAACTTGAATCCAATATTCTGCACTATCCATCTAAGTAGGAGAAATACCTTATGGATTTGTGTTTCTGTAATGCATTGTGTGACGTTCTACCTCTGAGCCAGTGATCAAGGAGTCTCAATCCTCAACACAAACACTGGTGGGAGACATTCAATTGGAACAAAACTAGATACACAAAGTATTTCCAGATGCAGCTCTCTGCACCAAGCACAATTTCCTTTAAGAGCACACAGGCAACACACACCCATCGTGGGGCTGGGTTTTCCTCTCTCTCACCAGGCCCCAAATTATACTCCCCACTGACCACACCTGCAGAGTTGTGTCCTCAGCTGAGTGTTCCAAGCCAAGTTCTCCACCACTCTCTCTGTGAAACCAGTGCTTTGTGTCTGCTCCAAGTAGCTGACACACACACTCTTTGAAATTTGACTTTCACACACACACACACACACACACACACACACACACACACACACACACACACACCTGGGAAAGGCTGGCACAGATATACCAGCTATGCCTCCTCTGCCCGGACTATAAAGAAGATACTGCCACTAAAACACTTCAAAGCCAGCTACTGCAAGGCTCTTAAAAAGGTACTTAAATATACTGAGTAAAATTAGTACTAAAACAAATGAGAGTATTTGACCAGTGCAGCAAGGCTTTCAGGAGTGGCCACAGTGTCACCAAACAAATATACATACTCTCATTTTAAATGTGTATTAAGTTAATAAAAAAATAAATTAATTAAGTTTCGTTTAAAATGAGTATTTTATTTATATAAATGTATACACACAATTTAATATCTTAAGCACTTTATAATAATTTTTAATGTATACAGTTGCATATATTGTTTGTAGTTGGTGTATTTGGAATGTTTAGTAATATACATGAATATTCATTTACTCATGAATAATGCTACATGCAATGGGGGAAGTAGCATAATCTTTAGGTGTGTGATGTCATTTCCTGTTTTAGAAAAAGGGTGCCAAATTTTAAAATATTTAACTGTTGTGAATTTTTTATACTGATTTTTGTCTGATGAAGTTTACTAATGCAGTAAATGACAAGCACTTAACATTATTGATGACTCTTTCTTTATTTCATAAGCCAGTATTGTGTTTACTTTAAAATACCACACATCATCACACATTGTTGTAATAATAAAATAAAGACATGGAATATAGAAAATATACTTTTTTAGCAAGACAGTAGTCAGCTGACTGAGCTAAGAATGCAAGTAATGCATTCTACTTAACTTATTAGAAGCACAGTTGCATAATGAAGTCATACTTGGCCGGCAGTACATATCATAAGAAGAGCTAAAGTTATATTCTAAAAATGCTGACATTCATGAAAAAAATCACAGCACCTTCAGATTGCAAATACCAAAACGTAGTGCAGGTGTGTAATGTAAAATACATACATTAGATGGCTCATGGTGGAATTTTAGTAGCATAAATATGTCAAGTAACTCCCAAGCCACGTCCATTCCATGATAATTCTTTTACAAAATAAATAACCATGTAAATAAATTGTGTGTGTGTGTGTGTGTGTGTGTGTGTGTGTGTGTGTGTGTGTGTGTATATATATATATATATATATATATATATATATATATATATATATGTGTGTGTGTGTGTGTGTGTGTGTGTGTGTGCGTGTATACATATATATATATATATATATATATATATATATATATATATATATATATATATATATATATATATATAAAACTAAGAATATTAGAGTGAGAAAAATAAAACAACAATATATAACTATCTAAAATGAAGAAGAGAGGAAGAACTAATAATGCAAACAAAGAAGTATAGCTAATAACATTTAGCATATTAAAGTTAATTTATTGTAGAATAGACCATTTAAGAAAACATTTCTAAATTGTCCTCTAAGCTCTTCTAAAATATCTAACAGCAATATATATGGATGTATATGCAAAAAAAGTAAATATGTAAAATAAATTGTAAACAAATTTAATAACAAATGCATATTAAAAACTTATTTGGAATGAGATTAGTATCCAAAACAATTTTGTCCTGTGCTCCCTGGCATCTTGCCATCATAGTTATAGTGCTGATATCATATACTTAAAATGTAAATAAGAAACTAATTGGGCTGAGATGTGAATACATTTACTTAGGGGCATTGTGAAGAAATGGTTCATTGAGGGTGACTAATTAACATGAATACTGCTAGCAGTTATCCAAGCATGGAGGCATTAGCCATGTTTGAAACATATGTAAAATAGTTCAGTACATGCTGTGAGAACTAAGAACTCACAATCTTTGATATATGTACCTAATGACACAATGTTGTTATAATGACTTATTTTTAAAGCAATCGCATAATTTCCTGCATATGTTCATGGACAAGGGAACAATTTACGATTTAATGTACCTTACCTGCACCCAGCTAGCTGCCTTTAAGGTTCAGGTACTAGATCAATTACATGAACTCAGCAGCTGCAAATGTGATATTGGTAAAATATTCCTCTGCATTTTGCTCCTGACTCTTGTACCTTCCTATAACCTTCTTCTGCTTTCCTCCCTTGAAAATAAAAAAAAATGACATAGCTTAATGCTTTTTACTTTTTGCTATTAAATAGCATAAAATGTTATACTCCATTTTATCCAAAGTCATTATACTATTATAATTCTACAAAAAATGTGAAAATATGTATAGGTTCATAGGTTAATAAGTGTGTACCAGGCTAACAACCACTAGGGCCTTTATAAGCTTAGCCATACAACCAAAGTGTGACCTATAAGTTTTATATTTTAGACATTTGTATAGGGGTGATTTTTGGCTTTGACATGAATTACTGACTATAATATATAAATACTGTGAAGAAAGTAAATGTCATATTAGAGACGGTTTAAGGGAATATACTAATATTCAGAATTTTATATATATATATATATATATATATATATATATATATATATATATATATATATATATTACAAAATGTACTTTATTTTCAGATAAATTTATACGTTTAGTTAAGTTTTACTAGGATATTTTGGGAAGAGATGCACGGCTGAATTTTTTTATATAATAAAACATTGCCGCTCTCTTATATGAGAGGAAGAAATAGCAAAGATTTTTTAGTACATGGTA
The DNA here is from genome assembly GCF_019279795.1 of Protopterus annectens. Lineage (NCBI taxonomy): Eukaryota > Metazoa > Chordata > Ceratodontiformes > Protopteridae > Protopterus > Protopterus annectens. Next base: position 594,446,275 of record NC_056735.1, on the reverse strand, counting down.
GGTTTAGCATTCCAAACGTAGCAAGATATAATGTGATAGTTCAAAAAGGTACCTTTCCTTGTGGTAAATATGTAGGATGTCAGCATATAGTGAGAAGTTTTCCCCAGATTAATGGAAAGACATTTCAGGTACAAGGCAGTTATAGCTGTAAAAGTGAAGGGGTAGTATATGCCCTGAGATGCCCCTGTGGAAAGTACTATATTGGGAAAGCAAGAGAAGTTTTTCAGCTAGACTATGAGAGCATCTAAGGGATATTAGAAAAAATAATGAGGCAAGTCCAGTAGCTACACATTTCAACAAGCACTTAATGGTGATCTTTTAGGGTTAACAGCTACAATATTGGAACAAGTGAGTGATCAAAGAATTTTAATAAATGATATAAAAAAAAAAGTTAAGAAGAAAGGAATCCATTTTTATCTTGAAATTTAATTCTATTTTTCCAACAGGAATGAATAAATAATGCAATTGAAAATGTTTGATATAATTTTTTTTAATTGGTGTATTTTCAATGTTAATGTTGGTGAACTGTTGGAAAGCTGATAGACTTGCTGTGCAGAGCTGAATCTATTTCAAACTGATAAGTATATATTTTGCTACTTTATACACTTGCCTATTATTTATAGTGGTGCTGTATTGTTTCTGTTTCTGTCTCTTGTGTCTCCACTGTTTTTCCCACCCACCCTCTCTGTTCTTGTCTTGGTGTTAGTCTTGGTGGCTTTGAAACTGCCCGCTTCTCTTGTAAGTTTGTATTTGGATACTCCTTCTGGACCTATCTGATTTGCTCAGTCAACTGAGTGCAGTGAGATCATAGGCACTCCTACTGTGTACAAAGACAGCATTTGAGAAGGACAATCCCTGTAGCCTCTTAATCCTGCTGTGTTCCCTCCCTCAAAAAAAAAAAAAAAAAAAAAAAATATATATATATATATATATATATATATATATATATATATATATGTAGTAGTAGTACATCTTTCAGCTTTTCCTGGTTAGGGGTCGCCGCAGCGGAACTCCGGTCAGCTAATGATTGGCAGTAGATTTTTACGTGCTGGCTTGCCGGGCCTAACACACAATCTTCAACGAAGGAATGCCCATCCACCCATGTCATCACACAGAAGACGCTCTGAAAATCGAACGGGCAACGTCTAACTCTGAGGCGACAATGCTAGTGCAGCACCACCACTGCAGTTTTATATATATATATATATATATATATATATATATATATATATATATATATATTTTTTTTTTTTTCAGCTGCTCTTACTATAACTGTCTTAGTTGCTGTTCTGTGGGCTGTTATCTGTTCAGTTGTTCTTACTCTGTACTTATTACTGCTTGTTAGTAGCCTTCTAATTTAATGCCTTCTGCACTTGTTTTTTAGTAATTTGTTAATTTAATTGCATTTAATTAAACTGTATTTGCTGTAATATTTATATACGTGTGCTAGCCTGCACTGCATTTGAATTGCATTTACTGCTGTTTTAGCTGCTTTTCTGTTAAAAAAAATAAATAAATAAATCCTAACTTATTTCCTGCCTTTCCTGTAACTTATCTAGTCCAGATACAGACTTGCTGTATCCAGGTCTGTTTGTAAGCTCTTGAGCCCCCAACACCTTTCTGTGTTGGAGGGAAACCTTCTAACTTATCAGTGGGAGTGGTAAGCATTAGGTAGCCTATCTACCACAAGAGGAGTGGTTCCTGGCCCAGAAATTGAGTTTTTCCCATCTCTTTCAACTTTCTGGTTTAAAAGCCGCACTTGCGCTTGTTTCCCACCTTTCCTGTTGCTAGCTTAGTCCAGATACAGAGTTGCTGTATCCAGGACTGTTGGTAAGCTTCTGAGCCACACAAGCCTTTCTGTGTTGGAGGGAAGCCTGCTAGCTTATCAGTGGGAGCGGTAAGCACTAGGTAGCCTGTCTACCACAAGAGGAGTGGTTCTGGCCCAGAAATTCTAGATTTTTGGCCGTTTGGGCAGATTTTTTTCCATCTCTCTCAACTTTCTGGTTTTAAAGCCTGTGTTAGTGCTTGATCCCCACCTTTCTCGTAACTAGTCTAGTCCAGGTACAGATTTGCTGTATCCAGGACTGTTTGTAAGCTTCTGAGCCCCCAAGCCCTTGTGTTGGAGTGCAGCCTTCTAGCTTATCAGTGGGAGTGGTAAGTATTAAGTAGCCTGTCTACCACAAGAGGAGTGATTCTTGGCCCAGGAATTGTAGTTTATTGACCATTCGGGAAGTTGTTTGTCAGATTTAAAAGACCACATCTGCGCTTGTTTCCCATCTTTCCTGTAACTAACCTACTGGAAAGCACTAGAAAGTCTTAAACTGATATAAGCCTTCTAGCTTAAAAGAGAGACTTTAGAGTGATTGAGTATCAGTTTTCTGTATTTTCTTGCTGTACTTAACTGTTTTCCGCCTAAACGCTGATTTTCCAGCACTTATTGTGATTTAAAAGCTTGTTTTTTTCACATATTGTACTTATTTGACTGCCTGCACTTTTAAAAAGTTGTTTTTGTTTAAATAAATTGCTTAACTGTTGTAGGCCACACACACTAAAGTGCGATAGCCTTTTCCGATCACTTGTAGTCGTTTAAAGCTGTTTTAAGTGTACTTTTTACTGTTTTTGCCTTATCTTTTAAAAAATAAATAAATAAATAAATTTCTTGTTTCCCGCCTTTCTAAGCTGGTATAGTCCAGTTTTCAGGCTAGTGCTGAATTCAGGGCTGTGTTACAAGTTTCTGAGTTGCCCATACCTTACTTGGATAGAGGGAAGTTTCTATGTTCACCTGTGAGAGAGGGGAACTTTGAGCAGCCATCTGTCCCTGAAGGAGTGGTTCCAGCCCAGAAGTTAGTAGTTTAAAAAATGCGTTGCATGGTTTTGTGTGTCGGGCAGCACCGGTTAGCTAGGGTTAAATTGTTCCTGGCTCCAGTAAGTCTCCTTCAGTTTTTCACTTCAAACTAGTCTAACTCTCAACCTAAGCACTGAAAAAGCATCCTACAGTCCAGCACTTGCTCAGACCTAATAGCAAGCACTAATATACCCCAACACTTGATTGCCCAGCAGGGCAAGGCTCTTTATCCACCCCTCACCAACCAAGCGACTAAGCAGCTGACCCTACTATTCAGGCATGACCAAAGGGCAACTTCAGGTGTACTCTCCAGTCCAGCTGGCGAATCTGAGTATCCTGAGGCAATGTTACAACTGCCTCATGTACACAGACAGCCCTCTTCTCCTACCACAAAACACTAACATATGTGAGAGATGCAATTATACAGCCAAACTGGAGGCTAAGGTATCTCCACCCAAGACTGGAACAGACAGTCATAAGGAGAAGGTTAACACTTGCACCACACCTCCAGCCTCACATAGACCTACTAAACCAGCACTGGCAAAAGATACACATAAATACACAAAATCATACTCAGAGGCTCTAAATAAAAACCTGCAACAGCATCAGAGAGCTCCAAAGCAGACACCCACAAAACCTGCACCTCCCGTCACAAACCAGACAACACATAAAACACAAAATCAATGTGCTGCACAATCACAGCCCTTAAGGCAAAATAACATACCTAACACACTAGTAATAGGTGACTCAATAGTCAGGCACACTGACACCCCACTCACTAGGCTGGACAAGGAGAAGGTTACTGTTAGCTGCCTGTCAGGAGCCAGAATCCGCCACATAACACAAGCACTCAGGTCATTCCAGAACAAGTAAAAATATGACTCTGTCATTGTTCATGTTGGTGTGAACGACCTGAGCCGTACCTCCCTGGACTATATGAAAAGAGACATGGAAGAGCTCTCTGATCATGTAGCCCAGGTGGGTATGACCCTGACCCTGAGTAGCATCCTGCCCTCACCAAGAATGATACCTCAGTATAAAGAAAAAATGATCAATTTCAACAATTGGCTAAGCTTCTAGTGTTATTCAAAGGGGAGCCAGTGTCTGTCAGCCTGGGATGACATGCTCGATAAGAGACGGCTTGCACCTGTCACCCCTTGGCTTTAGAATACTGGCCAAGTCTCTTGCTGCCCCCATAGTGCCTTTTTTAGGCAAGGTTCAAAATTCAAACCCACCTCCATAAACAGCACAAGTAAAAAACTGAGGGTTATGCTACTCAATGCCAGGAGTTTAAATCTCAAAACGCATGCACTCGAAGCACTCCTAAGTGTGGAGAACGTTGACATCTGTGCAGTAACTGAAACCTGGTTCAAGGCTCCAGAGAGCACTCCAGCACTACTGGGCTACAACTCATACCACACATTTCAACCACAGAACACGGACCGAAACACAAAAGGAGGGGGTGTATCCATATTCATCAAGGATACCCACACCTCCAGGTTAGTGGCACAGCATGATACCTCTGAGATCATCCATGTGTAACTAACATCAGGCAAATCTGTGATGCAAATTGTGGCCTGCTACAGATCACCCTCCATGACCCAGGACCACCACTCCGCCTTTCTGGAGACACTGGAAAACATGAAGGTCCTACCGAACACCCTGATCTTGGGAGATTTCAATTAACCTACCATTAACTGGGAAAACTACTTGAGTACAAACTCCCAGGCTCAGTGCTTCCTGGAATTTATAAACTCAAATGCCCTGGATCAGCTGGTAAACTCCCCTACCACAGACCACAACATATTGGACCTGGTCATCACCAACATGGGCGACAGGTGCTCCGTACCAGAGATCAACCCATCAATGGTTAGATCAGACCATAAACTAATCACCTTGGATGTCCACACCCCACCACCACCCCCAACCAAGGAAACCACAGTGAAAAACTTTTCTAAAGCAAACTTCACCTTACTTAAGTCAGAGGTGGTAAGTTTCACAGCCCCCATGCTAAAGGATAACACTGCCCAAGATGCAGAATCCTTTACAATTGCATTCTATGAGCACCTACAAGGATGCATGTATCGTGCCATCCCTAGCAAAACCAAGACTCACTGCCCTACCCTAAGAGAAGGAAACAAGTCTGGTGGACCCCTGCCATAAACAGGTTATACAACAAAAGGAGGAAACTAGTTCAGAAAAAAAGCAAATCCCAAGAAGGAAAGACATCCCTGATCAGTATTAGTAAGAAACCAAGGTCCCTCATAAAATCATAGAAGGTTAACTTCAAATGAAAAATAGCCAAGGACTCGAAAGATAACCACAAAGCCTTCTTTAGCTATGTCAAAAATCTAAGTGGCAACTTGCAGATATGCTCTGAGATAGTGCAAAATAGCACAAAATATACTGAACCTGCTGATATTGCCAACATACTGGCAGATAGATTCAGTGCAAACTTCACCTCCCTCTCACCTTCAAAAGGGCCCACAACAATACCGGAAAAGTGTAGTGTCCCTGAAATCACAGAAGCACAGGTGAAAACAGCCCTTTCAAAAATCAAAAACACAGCATCAATGGGGCCAGATGGTGTCCCAGGCTGTGTCTTGCATGAACTACAGAACGAACTAACCCCCCACCTAAACACGCTGTTCAACCTCAGCCTCTCCACAGGCTACATCCCATAGAATGGCGCACAGCAATGGTTATTCCGTTCCACAAAGGAGGAGCCACAACTGACCCTGGTAACTATCGCCCCATAAGCCTGACTAGCCTGGTCTGCAAGGCTATGGAGCGCATCATCATGGAGCTCATTAACAAAGACATTGGGAACCTCCAAACACTTGACCCGACCCAGTTCGGCTTTGTTAAGGGCAGATCATGCCTACTAAACCTGGTTGACTTCTTTGAGACAGTTACCAAGGCCATAGACGAGGGAAAGGTGGTTCACACAGCCTACCTTGATCTCGCCAAGGTGCTCAACACCATTCCTCACTCAGGTATTATAGAAAAACTCACCAGCCTGAACATAAACCCCTACGTCACAAGATGAGTTGCCAACTGGCTTACAGACAGAACTCACACGGTAAGAATAGTGGGCTCCAGATCTGACTCTAAATCAGTCACGAGTGGTGTCCCACAAGGCTCAGTTCTGGGACCCCTACTGTTCAGCATATATTTCTCAGAAGTAGAGGAAAATGCAGGAGGACTATGGCTAACCAAGTTCGCCGATGACTGCAAACTGGGAGCCTTAACTGACTCTCCGGCTGACACGGACATCCTCCAAAAAGTCCTTACTGAGACAGACACCTGGTGTCAAAGTCATGGTCTCAAGCTAAATGCCAAAAAATGCATAGTCATCCCGTTTGGGAAAAATAAAACACCCACGAATTACCACATAGGCAGCAGCCCCCTTAATACAGAAGAGATAATAAGAGATCTGGGGACCCAGGTAGATAGTAATCTCTCCTTTGACAATCATATTGCCAAAGTAGTTAGGAAATCCTTCTATGTGGCCCATCTATTTACTAAAGGGTTCGCATCTAGAAATATGGATGTTATAGTGCCCCTCTACTCGTCACTCATCAGACCCATCATAGAGTACAATGCCCCATTTGGGATGTACCTCACAAGACACTTCCAACAGCTTGAAAGACCACAAAAACACCTCACCAAGAGGATTACTGGCCTCAAACATATGTCCTATGCAGCCCGACTGAAAAAACTCTGGCTGTACTCAGTGGCATATCGCTTACTCAGAGGTCATCTCTGCCTGACTTACAAAGCCATCTTCAACTCAGAATTGATGGACATGCTCCACCTAAAGAAATCCAAGTCACTGCAAGCCACGCACAAACCTTGCCACAACAATAAATAGAACATGCTGGAGGGATAGATTCCTGTCACAGAGACTCCCCATACTTTGGAACAAAATTCCTAACTACATTAGGCAGAGCCCCTCACTAACACTCTTCAAGAGAAGTCTTGACGAGTGGATGGGTAACAGAAAGTACACCCCTGGGATCACTTCATTGGTTCTGCTTGACAGAGGCTCAGTTAATTAATCAATGGGGAAGCGAAAGCCAACACACTCTGGCTAGGCTTATAAATGCCCTCGGGCAGACAGCCTAGTACCTACCTATCAACCTATGAACCTATAATTGATTCATTATGTAGTTAGTAGTCAGTGGATGTATATATGTAGGTTAGGGTAAGGACACTTTTATACTCTGCTTATATAGCCAAGATGCTACTGGTGATTGTGTTTTTTTGTTTTATTAATGTTGTTTATGTTTTGTTGGCCTTCTGTGTTGTTTTCAAATGAATTACTGGCTACCTCTGTCCAGCACTGACATAGGTACCAGACCAGGGGTGAATTTACAATTTCTCATTAAAAAAAAAAAATCATCAAAATTCCTTTAGTGGGAATCACAGACAGGCTATAAGACTGGCAAATCATAACCACTAGACCACCAGACTATAGGATATGTACAGTCTTTAATCTTTCATTCTGTTTTTTTTCTTTATTGTAATACCTTGTCACTGGTGTTTGATGGAAAAATCTAGGAATAGTTAACTTACCAAGTGAAGAAAAAAAAATAAATGTATAAATAAATAAAATAAGTTCAGATGAAACATATGTTAGGAACATAAAGCAAGTTTGATTTCACAGTTTAGCCTTTGTTGATCTAGCATGTACATTTGTTTGTTGTAAACTGATGCCAATCCTATAGAAGATTTTCAGGATCATGTGAATCTACTGCAAGAAAAGATAGCCACTGTGACATCTACATTGGAGCAACCAAAAAAACTTTCATGTAAAGCAGCCTGCACTGATTAATTTTAATCCTGTAAAACTTAACAACTTTTTTTATGTATTGATCAGTAGTTACTTTTGCCAAATATATGTATGTGTGTATCTATCTATCTATCTATCTATCTATCTATCTATCTATCTATCTATCTATCTGTCTAATCTATCTATATCTACAGCTACAGCCAACAGGTATGCGGGATCAACAATCCCTTCTTAGGTGAATATACTCTTATCCCCAGGGATTATCCAATCTCAGAGTTAGAATCCATACCAAGAGGTGTGGGGGATGCAGCCCCACATATGGGGGGGTGGGATGAGGGTGAAGTGGAGCTTGCCTCCTTGCAAAAAGTGTTGATTTCATTGTGTGTGTGTGTGTGTGTGTGTGTGTGTGTGTGTGTGTGTGTGTGTGTATCTATATATATATATATATATATATATATATATATATATATATATATATATATATATATATATATATATATATATATCCTTGGTGGATGCCTGTATCTAATTCCCATTAGCTCCCGCTTTCATATTTTTGTATTCTAAGAAAGACCTCTAACTTTTTCCCTTTCTGGTTCTGCTCATACTATAAATGAAAGCAGATGATGTCTAGTTTTTGGTATTGTATTGAGCAGATGATAAAAACATATCTCTGATATGGAGTTTGTATTTGAAGACTGATGTAAATAGCTATGCTACTGCCAAAACAGCAAAAAGTGGGCTGATAGGTAACTCAGGAAAGAATAGACAACAACATGAAGTACCATTCTTCTAGAAGGAATATTATATATTTTGCAGTGACAGTTTGAACACCAGACAGAATAGTTAAGTGAGATCTTATCTGCTGTAACACAGCATGGTGGGTCTATCAGGTGAGTGCCCAGCAAATAATGAAAAGAGGCCACTATAAGGGCATTTGAATGAGCAAGTGTTAAGATTAGGCTCATTTTAAATAGTTAGTAAAGAAGGAATAGTTTTACACACACAGATATATATATATATATATATATATATATATATATATATATATATATATATATATATATATATATATAGATAGATAGATATACAGTATAAATACATACACACACACACACACACACGTGCACACACACACACACACACACACACACACACACACACACACACACACACACACACACACACACACACACATAATATGCTGACATTTCCACTATTGGGAAACCTTTGCAGTGTAGTCTAAGAATCAGAAAGGCTTACCATGAGTGGAAAAACAGCCATAATAAGGCTTCCTACTGACAATAAGCCTTTCTGAATTACAGAGTTTGTATTTTAAAACACATTCACTGGTGGGTATAATTTTAAAGATTGTTAGTCCTGGAAACTATATTATACACCTGTGTGGAGTATTGCTGCTATCAAGGCTAAAGGATTGAATTTTATGTTATACAGAAAGCATATTGTTTCCTTTATTTTATCCCTTTTGGTTGCATTCTTGGAAAAAGAAGCTCATTTTGTGTTGTACCAATAAAACACTCCATTTCCTGAGAAACTGGGTAAGTTTTGCAGTATGAATAACATGGGTACTACTATTAAAATTTACTGTAGTAACAATTGATTAAAATAATTATATAGCATTTATGCAAGGGCTGTGTACCCCATACACATGCCCCAAACTAATTTCACTTTTTTTTCCTTAGTTTGTACAGGTTTGGATATATATAGAAAGATTATGGTTATTATGAAACCTATTTCATCTTTCTGGGGTGTGATTATAACTAAGATTTAGGTTGTCATAGATAACTAATTTGTCATGTTTGGAAAAGACAGTAGTATGTGTTAACTGGGTCTATATTAGATCACTCAATGCTTAAAAAAACAAAACGATGATTAATCAACCCTGTGTAAGTGAAAGCTTACAATTTCAAACTGTCAGAACAGTGATTTTTTTCCTAGGGAAAAAAATTGCTGTTCCAACAAAAAATAAATAAATAAAACACTTTAAAGATTACATTAAGTGGGGGGATTTGCCCCCACATCCCCCGATGTGGTGGGCTGCACCCCCACACCCCCCTACTTAAATATACCAACTTTGAGACCACACTGCAATGCCGAAAATGGCAAAGTAATGAAGCGGCCAAGCAAATTCTTTCACAGGGTAAGAATTCACTTAAAAGCCGCTTTGATATTTTGCCATTTCAGGCTTTTGAGTTCGACCAAGACGCATTCGAAAGCATGTGTCTTCGGTCTTCTAATAGGCAGCCATGTTAATGTGACCTGCGTTAGGTAACTAAGAAAGATAGAAGAATATAAATGGATGGTATGCTAAGTTTGTCATGCCTTCATAATAAAATGTGTGGGGGAATATATTTGTTGTGGAATTACATTTAACTATCAATGCTGGTGGCAGGTTGTGTCATTGTTTTTGCCTGGTCTGTTATTAGCAAAGAAAGTATAACTGTTTGACAATTAGGGTGAAATCTAAGAACTGACTTTAAGCCAGGATTCTGTTACTGTAATTCTTTTCAGAATATGGGATGTTGCTCATTTTCCAGTGTCACCTATTTATTATTCATGCTTCCTATGCAGATTTTTGCTATAGTTAGATCTTTTGTATAAGTATTGTTGGATGATGGAACTGAGTTGGAATGAATGTCACATGACATGAGTGCTAATAAGTAAAAACTGAATGATGATTGTTTTTCTTTTCAAAATGTCTTCTCTTGGCATTCTGTTAACTAATTGTATAACAAGAACATTTTTTACATAGATAAAACATTTAATGCATGCCTTTGTTCCACCAGGAAGAATATATATATGTGTATATGTGTATATGTGTATGCGGAAAATGCTGAGTAAAAGGAGAAACAGTACTGTTGTATGGCTGATGTATTAGTAGCAAAGGGCATCATGAAGTAAATAGATATGAGAATGAAATGTGAGGGGAACATCATATTCAAGTGGGTAAATGGATTGCTAAAAATGACTATGGTAATTGCAAATGTTGAATGATGCAGATTTTGTAGAACAGAGGTAGACTATAAATATACTTAAGTCAGCTTGCTAGTGATCTATAAGCAAGAATTAAAAAGAAACAATTGTAGATGCAAAGAAATATATCATTTACCAAAGATAGGTAGGGTGAGGTAAAAAGAAAAAAAAAAAGAAAAACAATATTACAGCTAATACTGTATAGTCAGGGAAAATGAAGTGTGCTGTAACAGAATATGAAAAATAAATAAATAAATAAATACATTTGCCATGCAAGAAATATGAAAGAAACGTTTAACATTTACTTTAGAAAGGAGCAGATTTACTTAATATAATTTGCTGTTAAACAGAGTTATCTAAGATTACTAATGAATTACAATTGAAATAATCTGGTTGAAATACAGAGTATGTTAGGACATTTTGGAGGTACCTTTAAGTAGGTGGGAATTCCAGGAAGGGAATGGGTGGAAACTGAATAATATAAAAGTAGCAGCTGTTAGGTTGAGAAGAGTGCATGTCCTCCCTGTGTTTGCATGGGTTTCGTCTGGGTGCTCCGTTTTCCTCCCACATTCACATGCAGTAGGTGGATTACACATTCTAAACTGGCCATCGGTGTGAGTATGCATGTGAGTGTGTGTTGTGGATAAACTACCACAGCTGGCAGGCCACCTGGCAGTGTAAACCTTGGCTCTAGATGATTGTCACTAGTGAAGCGACACCCAGCCCATGTGCAAAAATGGGAAGAGAAGGGTTGTTGATGGATCGATGGCAGGATTGGTTAGAGAATGGGGGTACAAGGAGAGCAAAGAGTGCCACCCCCCCAAGTTAGAGCCCCCTGTAAATAAACACAGATCAGGAACTCAGCAAGGGACTGACACCACAATATATGGCTATACTTGATGCAAGCAGAGTAGGAGGTGATCTGGCACAAAAAGGGCAGATACTGGAAAATACTGTGTGTGACAAACCAGCAGCTCAAAGGTAATAGTGATACAGCAGTCAAAAATAATCTTTGCAGAAAAGCAGTTTTAACACAAATGAATATAAATGCACATCTGTTATTGGAGTTAAAGTACATCTGAAATGTATGTTGGATCCTGAATCTAAACCAGATAGTTACAATATATACCCAAATCAGTAATGGACACATTTGAATATCTGTGCTTGCAATTTTGTGATACATTTAGGCAACTATCATTGAAATATGGACAACAGTGTTCATTACAGTTCATTCAAATAATAATAAACTACATACTGACAATTAGTGCGCATATCTATAGACAGCAACAATTTATAGTTATAAAGTGAGAGAAAACATAACAGATAACTGTATTGCAATGACAGTACTCCAAGTACCATACAGGTCATGGTTACAATAACAGAAACAGCAGGTATTAACAGTATTAACCTGTTATATTGCATGCATACCAAGCCCATTACACAAAGTACCATAAATAATCCTCACATAGGTACTAAAAGACACAGAAGTGGTGCGACTGCTATAGGGTCAAACAAAACAGAAAATTTCACAGACCTCTATGCTAGTGTATGCCAGCCAATCGTTCTATGAGTATGTTCACCTGTGAGAGAGGGGAGCTTTGAGCATCCTATCTGTCCCTGGAGGAGTGGTTTCAACCCAGAAATTAGTAGTTTATTGGCCATTATGGGCTAATTTCTATCTCTTTCATTTCCCTGCTATAAATACCACATTTGTCCAGTTTTGCTCGCTGGGCAGCGCTGGTTAGCTAGTGTAAAACTATTCCCGGCTCCACATAGTCTCCTCTTTAATTTTTCCCTTGGAACTAGACAAACTTTCAACTTAAAGCACTCAAGCCATTCATTTCTCAGCCCAGCACTTGCTCAAAACTTATAGCAAGCACTTATAAAACCCTAGCACTAGACCCTCCTGTACTGTGAACAACCAAGTAGCAAAAACCAACTGAAAACATGACACCACACAGCTGAAAATAAGGACCACATAGTTTACTGCAAAAAACACTCAATAAAACCACAATGTAAGCACTGCCCAAACTTCATCAGACAAAGTAAATTAAAACACATTGAGCATTTATATAAAAGACCACACCCCCACAGTCATTAATTATTAAAGCACCACTAACATATAAACTAAAATCTATTAACTTGAAAATTCTATAAACTTTGAATGAATGACTTTTCATGTTACACTAAAAATACTATATGTTATCATTAAAAAATTGTTTTTATATATATGTATGTATATATGTACAATAATATATATATATATATATATATATATATATATATATATATATATATGGGTCTACCTGACATGGTCGACAGTTCATATGGTTGACAGTTTATTTGGTTGACAGTTCATTTGATCGACAAGCATTTTAGGTGGGGGGCTGTGCCCCACACCCTAACTATATATATATCAACTTCAGGGTTGCACAACATTGGGGAAGGGGCAAATCTGCTTGTACCAAAATGAACTGTCGACAAATAAACTGTCAATATATGAACTGTCGAATCATGTCAGGTTGACCCATATATATATATATATATATATATATATATATATATATATATATATATGGGTCTACTTCTATTCGCTGACAGCCCATTTCACTGAAACCCATTTCGTTGACAGCTCATTTCATCGACAAACATTCTAGGTGGGGGGCTGCCCCCACACCCCAATGTGGGGGCTGTGCCCCACACCCCCAACTATATATAACAACTCCACAGTCGTACAACAGTGGGGAGGGGGGCAAAACCCAGGTTTTTGCCTTGAATACTTTTGTCAATGAAATGAGCTGTCAACGAAATGGGTTTCAGTGAAATGGGCTGTCAGCGAATAGAAGTAGACCGATATATATATATATATATATATATATATATATATATATATATATATATATATATATATGTGTGTGTGTGTGTGTGTGTATAAATACATCAAATATCATCACTTTGAATACCATATACAAAAATTATAAAATATGTATATATAAAAAGAAATTAATTTTGCGTGTAGACAATATTAAAAATAAATATATCTATCCAACACCCTAAGCTTCAATTTACTGCTGATTGATATAGCATCATTTAAACCGGGGGGGGGGGGGCATGGGCATTAAAGAAGACCTGCCACCAAGTCTCCTTGTCTTCCAACCACAGTTTCCACAAATTTGAAATTATGGTAAGAAAACTTTTTTATATGCCTGAATAAAGCATTCCTCTCATCACAGCGGCGAACCTCATACAAGTGTTCATATATACGATGGCTCAATTTCTGTTGGGTCTTCCTAATGTAAAAGCCTGGACATGAGGCACACAATGCAGCATATACCACACCATATGTGTGACAATTAAATTTTCCTTTAATGTTAATCTCCTTATTGTTTATTCTGACCTTATTTGTAGACAAAATGTATCTACATTGATTACACATACCACAGCATGACATTTTTCCCAGCGATTTAGCCTCTTTATTCTGTTCCAGCATATTTTTAATATTGCTACCTCTCCTAAACACAAACTCAGGGCGTTCACCAAAAAAAGCCCCCATAGTAGGATCACTTCCTAGAATGGTCCAATTTTTGTTAACAATATGTTGTATAATATAACTGTCACTTGAAAAAGTAGATACCAAGGGGCAAGAAACACTCACCTGTTTATCCAATTCTGACCTCTCTGACAAACTTCCCATCTCAGACACAAAGGACTTCTCTTGGTCATCAAAAGTAAAATCTACATCACCCCTAGTTAAACATGCTTCTAGATTCATACCATTCTCATGTGGGTTCATCAAAAGTGGTTTATAAACCCCTTTTAACCGCTTGTCCACAACTTTCTTTCTGATGTTATTAATTAGCCCTATAGGATATGCCCTATCCATGAACATTTGACATATGCGGTCACATTCGTCAAGAAAATCCCCATAAGAAGAGACCATCCAGGCTGCTCTAACTAGCTGCCCCTTGATAATATCACATTTTACATGAAAAGGACAGTTACTATTGAAATGTAATATACTATATGAATAAGTAGATTTCCTGAAAATATTAGATTTCAGAAAACATCCTCAGTTTTAGTCAGCAACATCATCCAGGTAAGATATCTGTACTGCATCCACACTGTATGTAAACTTTAGAAAAGAAGTACTTCCATTGATGTAACTAATAAAATCAATCACATCATTCTCAGGACCATTCCACACAATAAATAGGTCGTCCAGGTACCTCAAATACAAAACCACATTGGCAAAAAAAAGTTGAAGGAAACAAACAATGTTTCTCCCACCAAGCCATTACAAGGTTAGCAAATTGGGGGCCACATGGCTACCCCTAACCGCTGTTTGAAATAGTCTCCCACAAAATAGATAAAATTGTTCTTCAGTACTATTTCCATGAATTGCCTATAGGTATTGTTAGTATCCTGGGGTAACCTAAATTCCTCATACAAAAAAATCTGAGAAACAATCTAGGCCTTGGTCCTGAGGAATGCAGCTGTAAAGATCCCTGACATCAATAGTCAGGAATATAAGGTTGTGGTCAACCATATCCAGACTATTACATCTTTCCAAAAAATGCCACAAATCACGGATATATGTGGAATGGTCATAACCTTTTCATTCAATTTATAATCCAAATATTTGGCAATGTAACTAGTTTTAGACCAAGAAGAGTCAACAATAGGTTGAAGGGGGGGGGGGTTACCAAATCCTTATGGATCTTGCGAATTCAAAAGATTCCTGGAATCTTTGGAACATCCATAGTCATATATCTGGTCATGGGTTAACACGTCTAATAAATCACTATCAGTGTTACGATATGCAATATTTGCCTCATTTAAAGAGGCTTCAGTGTAAGTACTGCTATATAATATATCAAACATTTTCTGTATATAATCCACCTTAGACGTGACAACCTCACCACCCCACTTGTCTGGTTGCATAACTCTCATATTCTCATTCCTCAATTCATTTATTAAATTTTTTTCACTCCAAGTCATGTTACACTCCTCATTAATGTTACCCAAAAAATGTCGTAAATCAGTCTCACACATTTTTTCAAATGCTTTAATAGCATAATGTAAGTCGGGATTGAAAGTGCTAGGCATTCTTAAACACAAGCTGTTGGTATTAAAAATATCATTGTCGTTTCTGTGCATAAACTTTAAATTCAATCTACGTACATACAACTTAAGGTCACAAACAAGTTCACTGATATCACTTTTTGTACTTGGCACATAATTAAAACCTTTACTAAAGAGATCAACATGTTTAGTAGTAAAACAAAAGTCTGTATAATTATACAATATAAAGTCCTCCTTTGAATTGGTGAAAATCACTGGTTTATTAACAGTCACCTCTATTATCTCTTCATCCTCGGAAATTGCACAAAATTCCGCCCCTGTTGTCTCCAGTTGCCACCTTGTGGGTACAGGCTCCACTGTTGTTGATTGCGGTTCTTTATCCTTTCCAAGCATCTCGGCCCTTGCTCCTCCAAAGGGACATCCTGTATTCCACTACCAGAAGAACCGTTGATACCATTTGCTTGTTGTGATGCAGTAACCTGCTTACCCTGTAAAACTGGAGGCAACGGGTAAGCATATCCCCCCTGGTATACACATTTATCCCCTTCCAACTTCTTACTTTTACGAGAAATAATCATTGTTGTAACACCATCCACTTGTTGAAAAACATGGTCATACGCTAATTTACAATGCCCCCCACTTATCCACATGTCGGATCTTCCCATCCAAAATACGAATTTCTTCCTGAAGCTTCTCCAGTGCCATGTTGTTATGCCTGCACTTCAACTCCAACAGTTCACAACCGTGATGGTCAAAAATAATCAATATTTCCTGATGGTAAGGGGACTGTGGAACAACCCTATTAGGGAATGTCCATATACGAAGACTCTTTGGCACCTGTTGTAATCTCAAGCACTCACGAAATTATATATTCTCCTGCTGCACTTTTTTAAAATCAAGCAACTTGTTTTTAAATTCCAAAAGAAGTAAATCCATATTAGATGGATCCCCCTGCTGGTCACACACAGAAGGTACATCCCCCTTCAACCACCTGTCAAAGGAATCAATGGGAGCACTCACGAACTATTAGCAGGCAAAACGTTGCTACGCAAATTGGTACTGAGCACCGGACATTCAACATTATTGTTGTCAGAAACACCAGAATCCTCCAGACTATAAGTGCTCCCTCACAAAACACAGGGAGTATTGACAAATTATTGCTCTGTTTGTATGTCCCCTTGCAATACACGATCGCTGACTCCTGGGGTTTTAGGTATTAATTGTAACACTAAATTAGTAAGGGTGTTCATCGAGTCCAGCAGTTTCTTGAATTCCTCCACTGAAACTACCGATATCCCTTCAGCCATGTTAGATAATACGAAACCAGAAACAACCAAGTAGCAAAAACCAACTGAAAAAATGACACCACACAGCTGAAAATAAGGACCACGTAGTTTACTGCAAAAACACTCAATAAAATCACAATATATTCGTAAGGTACACTGCCCAAACTTCATCAGACAAAGTAAATTAAAACACATTGAGCATTTATATAAAAGACCACACCCCACAGTCATTAATTATTAAAGCACCACTAACATATAAACTAAATCAATTAACTTGAAAATACTATAAACTTTGAACAAATGACTTTTCATGTTACACTAAAAATACTATACGTTATCAAAAATTTATATATATATATATATATATATATATATATATATACAACAGTATATATGCATAAATACATCAAATATCATCACTTTGAATATCATATACAAAAATTATAAATATGTATATAAAAAAAGAAATTCATTTTGCGTGTAAATAGACAATATTAAAAATAAATATATCTATCCAACACCCTAAGCTTCAATTTACTGCTGATTGATATAGCATCATTTAAACCGGGGGGGGCATGGGCAGTAAGGAAGACCTGCCACCAAGTCTCCTTGTCTTCCAACCACAATTTCCATGGGCCCCTTCTATCCCTCTGCTGTTTTCTGACCATAATTTCAAATTTGTGGTGTTACAGCACATTGAGCAGAGGGATAGTGGGGGCCTGTGAAAATTGTGGTTGGAAGACAAGGAGACTTGGTGGCAGGTCTTCCTTAATGCCTATGTCCTTAAACAATTCAACACATTTTTTAAAATTCATTTACAATTTTCATCAGGATAGAATTAACTATTTGGACACACTTATTATACATGATTTCAATGGTTTTAGGTCCAGAGTATTCAGGAAGGATACTTTTTGTAACTCTTACTTACATTTTAACAGCAACCACCCCTTGTATCAAAAAAGGAGCATTATTAAGGGACAGGCAATATGGGTAGCTTGGATGACATCACATTATGATGTTAGTGGGGAACTGGATAAAATAGCACACATGTTTTATGAAAGGGGGAACCCCAGGCCCTTTGTAGATGGAATAATTCATGATGTATATAGCAAGTGGGGTACATGGTATCAGCCACTTCTGGGGGTTATTTTAACCAAATAACTGAATCTAGAAGCAAGCAAGAGTTATAGTAAAGCCTGTGTTCTGCAATATAATCATCTTACTGGTAAAATTCAAGATGCTTTAAAGCATAACTGGAATATTTTTAAAACTAACAAGGAAGTGTTCAAGAAATTGGGAAGTCAGCCTAATTTTGTAAGAGATTATTAGAACAAAAAATTGAAATGGTGGATAATTTGACACACGGTACTAGGGCTTGTGGAAGATGTGGGCAATGTTCATACATTATGAAAGAAAAAGCTGTGAAATTGGAGAACTGTTTAAATAGCAGAGTGTTTTTCAAGAGAGGGAATTGCAATACTAGTAGGGTGGTCTATTTAGCAGTGTGTGAGACATGCCCACATTTTTATGTGGGCAAGACCGAGCGGGCATTCAAGACGAGGATTTCTGAGCACATAAATGATACGAAAAATAAAAGGATGACCAATGCCCTTTATAAGCATTCCCTTATTTGTCCTGCATTTATAAAGTTTTCCTTTGGAATCTTGGATAAGGTCAATTTGAACCCTAAAGGGGGTACTGGAAGAATTAATTAAAGAAAACAGAAACAGTTTGCCATCTGAAGCTAGCAGCTATGCTCCCGCTGGGGTTGAATGAAACAGTATCCATTACACCTATGTTGGTAGAAAGGGCTAGTAACATAACTTAAATTGTTAACTATTTTAAAGATGGTTTTAAAACATATTAAAATATGCATATTTAAGATTTTAAAAAGGATTGAAATATAGAAATTAATTACTTTATTTTATTTACTGTTCATAAAGTATTTTACAATGTGGTGGTAAATGTGTTTTTTTAAATGTTAACGATCAATATATGTTAAATGGAATTTGATTGGTGATGCAATCAATGACTTATTTACACATTTGTATAAAATGGAAGAGGCAATGGTAAGAATTGTATTCTGATGAGGTCTCCTTAGCAAAGATGAAAGTGCTTAATACGTTATTTTTATTTTTATTTGTATGTCTATAAACTCTATGTGGACCAGACCATTTTTATAGTTGTTTTTTCATTAATGCTACTCAATGCCAGAAGTCTAAACCTCAAAATTCATGCACTCGTGGCACTCCTCAGTATGGAAAAAATTGATATATGTTCAGTAACAGAAACCTGGTTTAAGGTTCCAGAGAGCACCCCAGCACTACCAGGCTACAACTCATACCATACATTTCGGCCACAGAACCCAAACCAAAATACAAAAGGCGGGGGTATATCCATATTCATCAAGGATACTCACACCTCCAGGTTAGTGGCACGGCACGATGTTTCAGAGATCATCCATGTGCAACTAACAATGGGCAAAACTGCAATTCAAATTGTAGCTTGCTACAGATCACCCACCATGTCCCAGGACCCCCATTCCGCATTTCTGAAAACACTGGGAAACCCTTATATTGGGTGATTTCAATTACCCAAACATTAACTGGGAGAACTACTCAAGTACTATCTCCCTTGCCCAACATTTTTTAGAATTTATAAACTCCAACACCCTGGATCAACTGGTCAACACTCCCACCAGAGGTGACAACATATTGGACCTGGCCATCACCAACATGGGCAACAGGTGTTCCACACCAGAGGTCAACCCCTCACTTGTTAGATCTGACCATAAACAAATCACTTTGGATATCCACATTCCACCCCCCCCCCCCGGACAAGGAAACCACTGTGAAAAACTTTTCAAAAGCAAACTTCACATTACTTAAGACCAAGCTGAAAAGTTTCAAAGCCCCCACATTGAAGGATAACGTGGTACAAGCTGCAAAATCCTTTACTAATGCATTCTACAGGCACCTACCAGAATGCATGGATTGTGCCATCTCAAGCAAAACCAAGACTCACTCCTCCAAGAAAAGGAAACCAGTCTGGTGGACTCCTGTCATAAACAAGCAATACAATAGAAGGAGGAAACTAGTACAGAAAAGAGTAAAATCCCAAGAAGGGAAGACATCCCCTGATCAGTATCAGCAAGAAACTATGATCCCTCATAAAATCATCCAAGGCGAGCTTTGAAAGAAAAATTGCCAAGGACTCCAAAGATAACCACAAGGCATTCTATAGCTATGTCAAGACTCTAAGTGGCAATGCTCAGATCTGCTCGAAGTTAGTGCAGAATGGCACAAAATACACTGAACCGACCAATATCACCAACATCCTGGCAGACAGGTTCAGCGCAAACTTCACCACCCCTCTCACCCCCAAAAGGGCCCATAATCATACCAGAAGAATGTAGAGTCCCTAAAATAACAGACCCTCAGGTTAAAACAGCCCTCTCCAAAGCAAAAACACAGCATCAATGGGATTGGATGGTGTCCCAGGCTGAGTCGTACATGAGCTCAAAGATGAACTAACCCCTCACCTAAACACACTGTTCAAACTCAGCCTCTCCACAGGCTATGTACCCATTGAGTGGCGCACAGCAATGGTTATTCTTCTCCACAAAGGTGGAGCCACAACAGACCCTGGGACCTATCTCCCTATAAGCCTGACTAGCTTGGTCTGCAAGGCTATGGAGTGCATCATCATGGAACTCATTAACAGAGACACTGGGAAGCTCCAAACACTAGGCCCTACCCAGTTCGGCTTTGTTAAGTGCAGATCATTCCTCCTAACCTGGTGGACTTCTTTAAGACAGTTACCAAGCCTATAGATGAGGGAATGATGGTACACACAGCCTACCTACACCTCGCTAAGACCTTTGACACCATTCCCCATTCTGGTATTATAGACAAGCTCACCAGCCTGAACATAAACCCCTACATCACAAGATGGGTTGCCAACTGGCTCACGGACAGAAACCTCATGGTGAGAGTTGCAGGAGCTAGGTCCGACTCTAAACTGGTTACAAGTGGCATTCCCCAGGGCTCAGTCCTAGGACCCCTCCTGTTTGGTATATACTTCTCAGAGGTACAGGCAAGCACAGGAGGACTATGTCTGACCAAGTTCGCAGATGACTGCAAACTAGGGGCTATAACTGACTCACCAGCTGACACAGGCATCCTCCAAAAGGGTCTAACTGAGACGGATACCTGGTGTCAAAATCATGGCCTCAAGCTAAATGCCAAAAATTGCATAGTCATCCCCTTTGGAAAAACCAAAGTACCCACAAATTACCACAAAGGTGGTAGTCCCCTAAATACGGAAGACGTAATAAGGGATATGGGGACCCAAGTAGATAGCAATCTCACCTTTGATAATCACATTGCCAAAGTGGTTATACAATCTTTCTACGTGGCCCACCTAATCACAAAATGGTTTGCATCCAGATCAAAAGAAGTAATTGTGCCCCTCTACTCATCATTCATCAGACCCATCATAGAGTACAATGCCCCATTTGAGATGTACCTTACAAGACAGCTGCAACAGCTGGAAAGACCACAAAAGTGCCTCACCAAGAGGATCACTGGCCTCAAACAGATGCCCTATGCAGCTCGACTGAAGAAACTCCAGCTGTACTCAGTTACATACCGCCTACTCAGAGGTGATCTTTGCCTGACATACAAGACCTGTCCAACCCAGAATTGATGGACATGCTCCACCTAAAGAAAACCTTATCCGCTCAATCCACATGCTCTAGGGATCTAAACTTCACCACAACAATAAATAGGATGTGCTGGAGGGATAGATTCCTGTCCCAGAGACTTCCCATGCTTTGGAACAAGATTCCAGTCTACATTAGGCAGAGCTCCTCGCTAACACTCTTCAAAAGAAACCTTGATGACTGGATGGGAAACAGAATGTTTACCCCGGGGATCACTTCAGTGGCTCTGCTGGACAGAATCACAGGGAACTAATCTAAGGGGGCAGTGAAAGCCAACACATTCTGGCTAGGCTTATAAATGCCTTCTGGCAGATAGCCTAGTACCCACCTATGAACCTATGAGTAGTAGTGTAAAACAAAACCATAAAGCTGGCGATCCAGCTATGAATCTAAAACAACAGACTAGTAGCACAAAAAGTAAAAGTAGCTTTTTGAAGCATTGATATCACTCACATATTAGCAACAATTTAGGGAAAGCAACACATGTAAATGTACTCTGTAACAGGCACCAACAAGGAAAACACTTGCCCAAATCGAGAAAGAAAACAGGTATTTAATAGTGCAAAACCAATGCACAGCCATGAATCCTTATACACACAATTCCGCAAAGAAAGAAGCAACACCAAAGATAAGGTATGCCAATTAAAAAGTAATTGCAAACCCAGGGACCAGAGTTTGCCATGGGAAAGGCAGAGGCAAGTAGCTTAAACTTAGCATTGACAAAATAAAAGTTTTAGACTTTGCTGAAAAGGTACATGAGCAGTAGCGATAATACCATACAAACTGTGATCATTGAGCTCTGTTTTAAGTTAATTAGCATTTGCAGTAGCGTTGTCGCCTCACAGTAAGACGCTGTCTGGTTCGACTCTCAGTTAGAGCATCTTCTGCTTGGAGACATGCGTGAATGGGCATACCTTCATTGAAGGTTGTGCGTCAGGGCTGGCAGTGGAATTTTTTTTTTTTTACGTGCCGGTAAAAAAAAAATTCAACTGCCAATCATTAGCGGACCGGAGTTCCGCTGCGGCGACCCCTAACTGGGAAAAGCCGAAAGACACAACAACAAGCATTGGACAACAGCTGAAGCCACTTGGCTATACTTGCTGCAGGGGATGGTAGGATCTTAACTGACACCGTATCAATAGGATTCAGGGGCAGTGCCCCAACTGCCCACACAGGGTTCAGTTGCAACAGGGGAACTGCCTACTTCCACATTTTCACATCATACCAACTTTGTACCTTCTGTAAATGTATTACTACTTTGATTGTACTGTATCTTTAAAAGATTGTTCTAACCATCTACCATTATTTCAATAAATCTGCATTTTCTTTCACCTCTGATTTAGAAAGTCAAACTGCATTTTAATAACCTGGCTAGGACCACAGTAATAAAATTAATGCCTTTCTCATATTGCTCTGTTTTGTAAATAATTCATTATCTGGCATATTTATTAAATATTCCAAATTATAAATCCTTTCTAAACTACAGCTATGTGGATTAAAATATTACTGTAGTTAGTTTTTCTGAATTTATAGATATCAATATTAAAGGAGTACTAAAAATTCTAAATGTTAGATTCTATTATTTAATAAATAGGCATATTAACTTTAATTAGGATTATGGGAAAGTTAGAATTCAAACACAGTTTATACATGATATCATAGATGAAACTGTTAGAGTTCCATTAGTTCAATCAGTTTTCACTTTAAGATATCTTTCATTGTAAAACAGTTTAATAAAAATGTACTAAATCGGATAGTTAAGCTTAAGTCCCTCGTTAATGAAACACATTTTGATCAAAGATATATGTTTCCTTTGAGTATTTCTTCTTTGTCAGCCATTTGTGTATAGTTCTAATACACTACCATATTCATTAATATCAAATTCAATATTTTTTCAAGGCAGGCTATCAAATCATTTTAAGGATTTTAAGTCATCATTCAGCTTGCACCAACTAGTTTTAAATTACTACCAGCATTGACAACTGATGCATAGAAAATGCACGCACTTGCGACATGGTTCAACAAAATGTCTGCCTAGCTTATACTGCCCTGCTTGCATAGTATGATTTGCAGAAGCTGTTGGGAGTAACAGATACATCAAGAAGGTAAAAAAGTC
Organism: Protopterus annectens; assembly: GCF_019279795.1. Lineage (NCBI taxonomy): Eukaryota > Metazoa > Chordata > Ceratodontiformes > Protopteridae > Protopterus > Protopterus annectens. The sequence goes on along the minus strand of NC_056735.1, from coordinate 594,422,434 downwards.
AGTTTGTCAGAGGTGTGTGAAAATTATGTTTCCATTGTGATATTATTATACATGCAGGTTTTGCTAAATCATAATTCTTGTAATACACATTCTGTAAAAAACGATCAGTCTGTCATAAAATATTCCATGTCAGAATGCAATAGATTTGTAAAAATGAATGACATTGCATGCACCTTTTTCATGGTTTTGTTGCAATCTAAAAATTCCTCATCATTTAATTTCAGAAATAAATATACTATTTCAGGCAATGCAGTCCCTAGAATTATAGATTTAAGTACTATTTGAGGTAATGCAGTCCCTAGAATTATAGATTTAAAATTTTTAAGTGGCTGCTGCATTAGATGCAGATTCCAATGAGAGATCTTGATTTCCTAGGTGATACTTTCTGACAGAAAAATTCATCATTTTCCAAGAACTTTTGTCAGAAATACACGCCCTCATACTAATGGCTGTTAAACATTGAGTCAACTTTTGTGGAGAATATGCGTGATTTTTCAACATGGTGATCTACTTCTTAGATTATGATGGAAGACAGTAAAAGGATTCAGCACATTCTGATCTATATAATTTTAGCTGAAACATGAATTGTTGAATAGTTAAGCAGTCATTGTTTTTTTTTTTTTTTGAGATAATCTTGAAGTTCATGTATATCCATACACATACATATATATATATATATATATATATATATATATATATATATATATATATATATATATATATATAAAACGGATATATGATGGTATGTGGGAATACCCACCATATACATTTGCAGGGATCTTGTCCTTGCAAAAAATAACAGTTTGCTCTTTTGTATGAATTTTAACTGAGCACAAGTAAACAATGCATTGTTTTATGATTTGCCATGTTTGACAAATACTAATACACATATGTCACACATCTCTCTCTCTGTATATGGTTACAGACAAGTTCTTATTTCATTAAAACAAATTTCATACAAACTTGTTTAATGGTATAGAAAATGAGTGTTAGTGTGGTTTTGGAGTGTATGAATTACAAAGCAAATTAGTGTTGATCTGTATCTGTACCATGCTAATGCCATCTGTTGTGCTTTGCAGCCATCCCTAGAAGTGTACATATGTGCACCAGTAGTGATTCAGTGTGCGAGAAGCATTCCTTTTTCTCCACAGGTGTGCAACTGTGGATTTGGCATATTTATGCTGGGGGGTATGGAATGCAAAGCCACTCACATGGGGAATGTAGGGGGTCTTGTCCCCTCAAAAGAGCTTTTGGAGATATATTTAGCATATATGACATTTTCAATGAAATGTGTTTGTCAATGAAATGAGCTTGAGATGAAATTAAATGAAATAGAATCACACACACACACACACACACACACACACACACACACACACACACACACACACACACACACACACACGTAGGTTCATAGGTGATTACTAGGCTAACAGTGCAAAAGCCTTTATAAACCTAACCAGTAATACACAAGATATGACAATATTATATCTTATTTCCTGAGATATGGGATGGGGTAGTACCGGGGCAGTGGGCCTTTGGCTGTTGGAGCCCTGAGTCATACAGACTGCTTAGATTGCCCATACATGTCAAGCAGAGTGCCTCTTTGGACCTCTTCAAGAGGAACAGGGATCACGGTCCAGTCGCCTGCTAGACAGGGGTCCAGGAAAGTAAATAATGTGGGAAGAAATAGCCAGCTGATAGCCTAGTACTAACCTATGAACCTATGAACCTATGAACCTATGACCATAAGGGACATGGGCAGTACCTAGGAGTGAATTTATGGATCCCCATCCATCTATCCAAATTATTTTTTGAAGAAATATAATATATATATATATATATATATATATATATATATATATACATATATATATATATATTAATCAATATCTTAACTAAGTACCTGTGCAATACTAAAGTCTCATGCAAGTAAATGTTCATTTTGAAAAGTGTTAAAATGTCTTTCTAATTGTATGCAATATTAGTCTGTCTACCTGCATGTCCGTGATGTAATAGCTAGATGTTATATGTGTAAATGTCTGAAAGTAGTCTATATGTTGTCTACGCATTGAGCCAGGAGACATAGAATTTCATTCAGTTTTTGCACTTGTATGATTTCTGAATGACAATAAAGTTTACTTTGACTTTTGACTTTGATATATATAGATAGATAGATAGATAGATAGATAGATAGATAGATAGATAGATAGATAGATAGATATTGGATTAAATATTGGAATAAATTCAGTACATTAAATGGTGAATTTCCAGCAAAATTAACCATAAAAGATTGAAACACAAAATCTCAAGAAATTAAAAAAATCATGTATGTTCTATGCAAGAGACAAGCCAGTCTGCACCTTCCATGTGATGTCTGCTTCTCCTACAACCCCTGCTATATATATATATATATATATATATATATATATATATATATATATATATATATATACACACACATATATATATATATATATATATATATATATATATATATATATATATATGTATATATATATATATATATAAAACTCTGAGATCTCACTAGAATGGAAACAGGTAAAAACCCAGTCCCTGCTGTGCTGCAATTTCATACAATAAGCTATCTGTTTTGAACTCATAAAATGTCGACGAGACATGGGGTCACCTTTTTTGTGTTTTGACCTTTTGAAGATGATATTTTTCATTCAACATTTGGTGCATTCAGTGTATTGAATGTCCCTTGTGTTTTGCTTGGTCAACAGTAGAAGTGATCTTTAATATCTATAGTACAATAAGCCAAGTGGTCCAAATAACAATGCCATGTTTTGTTGAGATGGATTATAAATGTGTACTACATTTATAAATGAGATGAATTATATGAATGTATTCTGTAAATTATTTGGATTTGTATTTGTCTATTGCAGGTGTTCTTTGCTTACTAAATGTTAAGAAATCAGAGTAATGTGAAAATAAATTTAGTTCTCACCACATTAATTAAGAGTCATAAGTGACATATCGATATGTTTTACAAATTCATATTACAGTTTATCATAAATAAGAATAAAGCATAGATGCACCTTAGCAAAATTACTTTATGTTGTACACATCAAGCATGATCACCCCTGAAAGAACTAATCTGAATTGTTGATTCGAATGATGCACAGGCAAAATAGAGTTACTGTACTCAGTCCTTGTGTTTTAGAATGAATTAGGTATGAAAATGTCAAATACAGAATAAATCTTTGGATTACATGCATTAGCTGAAAGTAATATTGAGTCAAACAGCTTGTGATTTATTATTTTCTGTCATTTTTAACGTTTATTTATTATTTTTAACATTTGTAAGCACAAACACTGAAACAGATGCATATGCTGAAAAAGATGAATGTCCTCTCTGATGTTATATGTACACTTAGCAGAGGCAAAACTAACGATTTTTGCATTCCGTGCCTTTGGAACAAGAAATGCAAAAATCTTACTGCTATGACTATGCACTTAACTGAAGTTTCATTTATGAGTGTTGTCCTGCAATGATGCATTGCTTTCCTGGTATTCAGCTAGCTATAAATATAAGTGTTGTCAACAATAAAACTTGTTCCCACAGAAGAGATCTGACTGTGTCATTCCTTCAGTCCTTTAATATTGAAGAATGAATGAATTATAATTTTGAATTTCTTGATTGGTAAATCAGTCTGGTGACTGAAAATATACATTGTGCTAAGAATCAAATTCCTAGAGGTGAAAGGACCCGAAAGCCAATTGTGTTAATTTTTACAATATTATGGGACTACATAAGCTCTATACATTGAGAGCTGGAAACTATGCCAGCAAAAATTTAAGTTAGCAGTGTTAGTAGAGTACATGGGGAGTCTGTGATGAAAGATGCTTAACACTATTTGTTCTATACATTGTTTGTGGTTATACGGTGTAGCCCCTAATGGCGTGAATATAAGGTATCCCTTTTAAAAAAATGTCATCAAGAAAGTGTACCAGATGTCTACATTAGGAGTTGGTCATCAAACAGTGTGTTTCTCACTGATGAACTGGTCTGTGCCAGAATATAGGGCTTCTTCCCTGAGGAAATTATTCTCTAAGAGCTGTGCAGTCTGTTTTCTTGACGAAACTAAAAATCAATCCAGTGTGCACTATGCACTGTATAGAGTATTTCCCTGGCGTATTAGTCCTCAAGGTAGACTACACAGTAGGAAAAGAGTTATAAATCTATAAAGTTTTAACTGTCTTGACAAAGGCTGTTTTTCTTCAAGTTAAAGGGCTGCTTCCTAATAGCAGTGAATTTCTTTCAACTTGAGAATTAAATTGGATTTTGACAGACATGTTTTGGGTCAGTTTCTTAGTGGAACATTCGAAGCAAGCGACTACAATTCTAGTAATCTTTATTGAATCAGTTTTGGAATTCTGAAGTGGTAAAGAAACTGTCAGTTGTATTAAGAAATATAGGGAATTCAGTAACATTGTTGTTTAAACTGCAAGCATGTAACAACTCAATAAATGCAATTAATTAACAATCATCATACAGTCATACTATACATGTTTCTATTATCATGATCTTTTAGTAATCATAATTATATAAAAGCAATTTATGCCATGAAAGCCATATAAAAAACAAAGCATTATACATACTACTTTTTTAAGCTGTAACATTTGTTGCCAGACATTTAACATCATAGATGGCTAGTATTTAAATTTCCTAAACACTACTTACATTTAAAAAGATCTAGAGTTAAGCAAATTCTTAATGTGAGTGAACATTTAGCTTTGAAGTCCCTTGACGGATGAATTCTGAGTTTCTTTCTAGGGTGATGCAATATACGTCTTACAACTAAAGCATTACAGACTATTACAATCAGAAACTTGTCAAAGTCTGAGGAAGTCATTGTCAGACAGCCATCTTTGGATGGTGCATATGATCTGTTAAAGGACTTATGAACTACTATACTTGCTTGAACCCACAGAGGTTGAGCCTTTTGACAGGCCCTGTATTTGTGAAGGTTGTTAAGGGACGTCATCCAACATCCCTGGCTTTTCATCCCCTGCATAAAACCCTTTTCCTTACTCTTTGACAAGGTCCAGTATCCATCAAATATAAACATCAACTTGTTCATACAAAGTCAGCCACATACGATAAGAAGTAAGTAACGCACTGCATTCATGGGAAGCCTTATAAGGCTCCCTGCATTTTCGTCTTAGTTTAATGCTCGCCCCTTATTTTCATTCCTTGTTTTAACTGGAAGTACTCCCATCAGTTTTTGTGGGGAGATTGTACTTCTTTTGGAGGACCTCAAGGAAAACAAGGGTTGAGATGCTGCCAATCCTATGAAGGATGTATTCAAAACATCTGATACCCCTTTATTCCCATTCCTTCCAGTCTAGGGGCTAGTGTCCTATTTCTAGAGCTGTGTGACCCCATAATGGAGCTTCTAACATCACCACATGAGGTAGGTTGCTCATTTTCCTAAACAGAACAAATGCATTATATTTTGCTTCAGTGCAATATTATACTTTCAGATAGGATGGTAACTTTTTTTTAGTAGCATAGAGTTGTCAGGTGAGAGGTGCATCACATGATAATTACTTCTGGTTTAGCCCTTGTTGATGGAATATCCTCTTTAACTGATACAAATGGAGTATGTTAAAAGCATCCACATATTTTTTAGTGTTTATTACTCCTGGCTATCCATTCCTTAGTAGAAAGAACATTATAGGTAAAGCTACTTTACAATGTTTCCCCTGCCAGATAAAAAGATATAAGAATTTAGGCCACTAATGAGCTGACAGTGATAGATGCCTCTGGACATAATATATATTTGAGCATAAAATCATTTTAAGCACTTTTACCCTTCCTAATAATGGAAGGCCCAATTTGCCACAGATGTGCCCCTTAACATATAAACTGTTGGGTTATGATGGATTAGTGATGGGATATAACGGAAAAGATATACACCTAAGTATTTAGGAATGGTAGCCAGATGGCATAATGGTTAAGGTCTTTGTCTACCATGCACAAGGTACAAGGTATGATCCTGACCAGTGAATGCCTGTTTGTAGTTTGCATGTTCTCCCTGTGTTTCTTTGGGGTTTCTCTCACTCTAAAAGAACATGCTGAGTGTTCCCATCTCAAACTCCCTCAAGAATGGAGCTGTGGGTAGCAGTACAGACTTTAGATGGTGTCCTATATGGGGAAGAGTTGTAAAGACCAACTGCTTTAGGCATGTACTGTGGTGTGCAGTATCCTCAAAATAGGAGAACACAGATAACAGACTGCATGTTGTGGCAGGACTAGCCACTCAACAGTGTAAATGTATGACAATAGGTGATTCAGTCATGATGACTAATGTCACCAACTGACCATGTGCATTTGCCGGTGATAAGTGGGTTGAGAACCTAGCCTACTATGATCTATGCCAGGGACCCTTGCTAATGGTGGGAAGGGTTTATGTGTCCCTACTGGCTATTGTTTGCCTGTGATAAAATCCAGTAGCTCTGGGTCAATGAGCTACTGGCTGGCTGGTATCCAGTTGCCCAAATTAGGTTCCCTGAGATAGCTCTGTTGAGCAAAAGCTGGATGTAAAACCAATCAACTTGCCAAACATGAACTAAGAATTCAAATCGAAGAATACTCAGTGCCAAAATAAACACCAGTAACTGGTGGTAACTCAAAAAACTACAGCAAGCACTGTAAGAAGTAAAAGAACACACAGAAGCTTTAAAGGTGGAAATATACCTCTTTATTCCAATACACTAAACACATTAACTGACTCACCACACTTTCATACCTATACACAGGACTTCATCAGATAACAGACTACATACTTACAATTCTTTACTATACTTTACAATTCATTAACATTAATTGTCAATCCTCATTTAAAGAAACACAGTTTAAAACAAGTGTATCGCAAACCAAAAATCTTACCATAACAGTTAAAAGGTGCAGGTTTTTATGTTATTTACATTTGTGGTTTTAACATATATGTTTTTAACAACAATATTTGATAGGAACAATAGAAGAGTCACATTTAACTTTTGTATTTATTTATTCATTAAACTATATTATACATTGGGTTCTTAATACTTTTTAACTGTTATGGTAAGTTTTTTGGTTTGTGATATACTTGTTTTAAAGTATGTTTATTTAAATGAGGATTGACAGTGTTAATTTTAAAGTGTATTTAAAGAATTGTGGGTATGTAGTCTGTTATCTGATGAGGTCCTGTGTATAGGTAGGAAAATGCAATGATTCAGTTAATGTTTAGTGTATTGGAATAAAACAGTGTATTTCCACCTTTAACGCTTCTGGGTGTTCTCTGGACTTCGTATAGTGCTTGCTATAGTTTCATTAACTAATAATTATTATGCTTAATGTAGGTTCATTGACAGGATAGAGCTTGGCAGTGGATGATGGTAAGGAGGGGACGGGACATTTTATGTATCTACAAGACAAGATGGAAAGGCAGTGCAGCAAAGCCCCATGGCTTTGGATCCTGAATCTACTACTCAAGAGAAGGATAGGCTAAAAATTGTGTTGGAATTGAGGTGAGGGAGAGGCTTTAGAAGATAGTGAGGGATGTCATCTAGTGATCACTGATAGACTCATGACAATCAGACTTCAGCCTAATGATAGTACTTTTCATAATCTCAGTATATGCCCCACAACAGGTTGGAATTGTGAGGAAAGGAATGCATGTAGACAGCAGTTGCAGGATCTACTAGATAAAGCAGGACAGCAGGAATTGGTTTTGATAATGGGTGACCTGAATGCAGGTATCAGGACAGACAGGACAGAATATGAAGAATGCCTGAGACCACATATGAGTGAGATAACAAGAATAAAGGATAGGCTATTTTAGGCAAATGGCTTAATAGTAGCCAACATATGGTTTAGAAAGAGAGGCAGTCACAAGAGTGGCCAAAATGCAACTCCCGTAGACTTCCTCATAGTAAGGAAAGTGTATTGTGGTAGAATCAGCGATTGCAAATTCATCCCCAGTGAAACAGTCAGCCTGTAGAATAAACCACTGTTTGCCATTATCAACTGCAAGCAGAGGTCAAAGAAAGCTCAATGGTTAACATAGACCAGGTTGAAGACATGAAAGCTGACATGAGAGAAAGCACAACATTTCAAGGAATTACTCAGGGCTCTAGCACCCCAAGAAGAAGAAGAAATACATAGAGTTGAAGAATGGCAGTGCCTCAAAATAGCATGTGCTAGGACTACAGAACAGATATGTGGCTGAGACAGGTATGGAAATAAGGTACACAAGGAAAGCTGGTGGTGGAATGCAGAAGTCCAGGAAGTCATCAAAAGAAAGAAGGACTGCACGAAAAAGAGGAGATAGAAAAGATGGACCGGGCTTGGAAGGAATACTAGTTGGCTAACAAAGAGGCTAAGAAAGGAGTTGTAATAGCAAATAAGGCATCAGAAGCACTCATCCAGCTTCTGATAAGTTATTCATTAAATGGCACAAAGAAATTGTATTGGGTTGCAAGACAAAGACAGAAAGATAAAGAAGACGGTCAGACACCCTTCATAAGGGATGCCAGCAACAACCTGCTCATTAGTCCACAGGATATCAAAGAGAGATGAAGAGTACTTCCAGCAGCATTTGAATGAAGAAAACTCTACAGAAGTTGTACTCCCCTAGACACAGCCTATGATGAGAGAATAGGAGGTGCCCACCACAGAAGAAGTAAGAAGAACACTAAAGAAGATGAAGTCAAGGAAAGCAGCAGGCACGGATGAGGTCACAGCAGATATGATAAAGATGTTGGGTGAGATATGGGAGAAATGGCTCCTAAGGGTACTCATCGCAGTATGGAGAAAGGGGTGTATCCCAGATGATTGGAAAATAAGCATACTGGTGTCAGTGTTTAAGATAAAAGGGGGCATTCATAACTGTGGACAATTACATGGGCATCAAATTCCTATTACACTGCATGAAAGTTCTGGAGAGGGCAACTGATAAATGAATACACAGAGTAGAAGAAAGTAAGATGGGAGATGAGCAGTTTGCATTCAGATCAAGATGCAGTACAGTGACTCAATATTTGCAGTGAGACAGATACTTGAGAAGAAGCTAGAAATGAGGAAAGAGTCCAACTGAGCATGTCTAGACTTGGAGAAAGCATTTGATAATGTCACAAGAAAGCAGATTTTTCCAGTCCTGGGGTGGGTGAAAGTCCCAGAAGCATTAGAAAATTAGTCCAAGCTATGTACAAGGACCCAATGACCCAAGTATGAACAGTGTACTGTCTCACAGAGGGGGTCCCAGTGGGAGTGGGTGTGCATGAAGGTTCAGCTATGAGCTCACTGCTGTTCATACTGGCGATGGACTACATTAGCAAACAGGTCAGAGGGGACAGATCAACAAAGTTGCAAATGATGTAGCATTATAGGCAGACTCTGAACAAAAACTTGCAAAGGATAGGGGAATGGAATGCAAAGCTGAAGCCAAATGGGTTGAAACTGAGTACAAATAAGACAGATGCAATGGCAGCAAATGGGAGAAATCAGAAGAAGCTGAGAATTGAGATAGAAGGAAAATAGTGGAACAGATTAACAGCTTCAAATATCTGGGATGTGTGATTGAAAAGAAGGGAAGGCTGAATGAGAAGATCAAAGCTAGAATCACAGGAGTTGCAGCCAACTGGCATAGATTGTCAGGTGTAATGTATAACGGAAGAATGCCAAAGAAGTTGAAAAGCAATGTGTACAAAACAGTGGTGCAACCCATACTACTGTATAGTATGGAAACTTGGATAGTAAAGGCTGAACAGTTGAGGAAGCTAGAAATGATGGAGTTGAAGTGCCTGAGATTGGTAGTAGGATGCACACTGTGGGACAGATGAAAAAATGAGTACATAAGAGCAGAAGCCAAAGCAATGCCAATTACAGAAAAGGTCAAAGAGAACAGATTATGGTGGTCCAGGCACATGTGCAACAAAATGGAAAATAATCTAGTGAAGAAGATTTGGGGCAGACAGGAAGAAGGCAAGAGGAAATGAAGACATCCATGAAAGCAGTGTGAGAGAAAACCTGAGACAGGCATGAGTACTGAATAGAGTTGGACAGTGCCATTGCATAGAGAAAGATAGTGACGATTAAACCAACACCCCAACCCATGCAAGAAAATGTGGAAAAGGGGGTTGATGCTGATGATTTATAAATGTTAGCATGCCACCAAAAACAAGCCAGCTTAATTTCTTTAGTCATATTGGAGACAATGTTACTAGCCAGGAAAATTTCAGCTTTAGACTCGTTGACCCACAGCCCTAATATCTTCAGGAAAATTTCCAGCAGTCCCTTTCATTTTTATATCCTCTTTTGAGGACTCAATTAGTAAAAGACAGTCATCTGTAAATATTAGAATCTTAACTATCTATTCTAAAACATGACACCTCTGTAGTGAGGAGCAACAAAGTATACTTCTAATTAATAGTTCAATTAATATTAAAATGCAGCTGGAGATGGGGTAAAAACCTCTTTCATTCCCCATTCAAGTTTAGAAGGCTGGAACAACACCATGCGAGATGAGAATTAGACAGCTTATATGTTCTTGAAGAACTTACCCAGGAATCCCATTTGACAAATTACGCTCCAGATGTGATTCCATAAAATGGGGTCGTAAGTTTTTTTGAAACTGATTTGTATAGCCACTGCTGAGTTTGGTGCTTGACTTATTCTTTGTGGTAATCCAATGATTACCGTTATATGATCTGAGCTAGATCTACCTTTGATAGCTAGGGCTGCAAGCATCAAGCATTAGTTTGAGAAGTCATGGCTACAAACAAGATGCCAAAAAAAGTTTGCATAAATCTTGAGCAGTACATTTTTCTGCAATGCTGGCATGTAATTAACCATGTAAGGTTTTCCCCCCAGCTTACAAAGAGCAATAATTCTAGATTCCTGGAGGCTTGGGTGAAGGGTCACATTTTGAAACATGCATGTAAATAATTTATGAAATTGAGGTTTAACGTCCTCACATAACATTTTGCATAGCTCTGTGATTAGCCCATTTGGCTCTGGGTCTTTCTCTGCTTCCACAGCCATGAGGACCTTGTCTGTTTCAGTCCATGTCAGGGGAGCTGATAATAAGGGTGTTATATCATGGGCATTGTATTCTACCTGGAAATGAATCAGTTTCCTCAATCATTATTCTTTTTAGAGAATTCATCATTTGAGAGGGGGTGGCATTAGATACTGGGAGTAAAACTTATGAAATTCCTCTGAAATATCTGAGGAGGGACTTACCTGACACCTGTTTACTGCCTGCAAAAAGACCCTTTAATGTCTGTTTTAATCTATATGCTAGGAATTTCGCAGTCTTCTCCTCCCACTGACCAGTCTTGTAAGGCCACATTCTTACAAAAAAAAAAACAAAAAAAAAGCTATTCTGTTAGCTTTGTAGGTATTTGTGCTAAAATAAACGTGGTCAACCTATATTCCTTCAGGAGGTATTTATTTTAAACTTATTCCATACCTTTCTCAGCATGTCTGTGATATTTAATGTAGTAGTATTTCTTAGCCAATATATTAAGTTTGACCCTGGAGCATATCCCTTGCAGTTTCAGTTTACACATTTCACACCACATATTCCTTAGCATACTGTCCAGCAGATTCCCTTTTATGAATTTCTAAAATTCTGATATTACAAACTTTTTACTCTTTTTGTCCTCTAATATTATGGGATCTAGCTTCAAGCTCGTACTTGAGGGAGAATACCGGGAAAACAATTCAGCTCTAATAGTACCATATGATGGTCTAACAAAGAACAGGAGAGAGTGGTAAACTTGGTTGTGGTAGACACTAGGATGTTGGAGATTAAGTAGTAATTCTGGAGTATCCTGACAGAGATATGAGTAAAGGTCTGTGTCAGTTCCTGATAATATCTACCATATATCACACAGACTGTGCAACATTATACCCATGGCCAGCACTTTCTGTGTTTTAATATTTGGATCTGGGCTATCCCTATCCAAAACTGAGTTTACAGTCATGTTGAAATTTTCAAATTATACTATAAGCACACAGCTCACTACTCAATGTCCTTGCTGATATAGTAATGATGAGAAAAAGGCTGGGTAATCTCAATTTGGTTTATAAACCTCTCATAGCCAAGTGTACCATGTTCCCATGTTTCCCTGGCAAAACTCCATCAACCATTAAGGCACTTTGTTATATCAAGGACTAACAAATGCAAACATTTCTAAAGTAAACAGCTATCCAGAATTTGGAATAATGGGCTAGGCTAAACACTAAGTTCACTGATAAAGGATATAGGCAGTGTAAATGACAGCTGGCAACTTTTGATTCTTGAACGAACAAGATATCTGCACTAATTGTCTGTCTATACCCTACAAATGCAATATGTTTTTCCATTAAATATACAATTAAACTAGTAAACATAGTGGTTCAATGCACACCTAAAAGTTAACTCTTCATAAGAATAAGTCAGATACTCACACTACAGTCTATATAGCAATAAACAAGAGAGATTAAACAACAGTTACACATACTGAGAAGCATTATTATAACACTTATCTAGTAGCCTAACAGGGATCACATGTGTGCTGAAATATTACATAATTAACATTCTGTCAAGTTTTGTCCAACAGCAGCTTCTGTTTTTTTTCCTGTTTGCCTAGACCACTCTCTGCACTATATACCATACTGTTTAGGTATTTGTGAATACATTTTTGGTAAGTACTGGTAATCCTAGACTCCTGCCTTTCCTATTTACATTCAAAATTATTAATGGCAACAGAGCATAAACCATCAGAGTCCTCCTCCAAAACCTCTAGTGTGCAAACCTGTTATTTCTAGAAATATCAAAGACCTATCTGCTCATTGCTTTCCATTAATGAATTTCCAGGTTGCATCTCACACATTTGTGCAGTTTTGTAGGTGTTGGAAGTAAAGGCGTCTTCCCTGGCTGCTGTCCCTTAGGTGGTGACTTCCACAATTTTTCCAGGTTTGTTGATTTCTTCTCTTTTTTGAGGTGGGTGGGGTGAGTCTGAAAAATCTCCTTTGAGGCATGATCTGTTGTTGATGACCACCTCTTGGACATGTTAGTGGAGCTGCCCAGTTGTAGTTTACACTGCAAAAATTGCCATATGCCATCTGAGGAGTCAAATAAGTGACACTTTCCTTCCCATTTAATCTGTAATCTTCTTGAACATTTCAACAACAGGAATACATTGTTTTATAGCATACTGACCACATATATGACTAGACATGTTTTAGCTGCATCATTCTGATGAATGATCCTGGAATAAGTGCAGTGAAGTCCTTCTAATGCAAATTCTTACCCTTCCACAACAATGGACAGCAGTCCCTCCTTATCTAAGTAGCTCAAAATGTATAATTATTTCTCTAAGGGGTTGACCCTGTTGAGGAAGATGTTCAATACACACATCCCTGTTTTGGTGCAGAATACAAGGTGATAATGACTGCAGAGAGGTAAATAGGTACTCTTTATACAAGGACTCTTTTACCTGTGCTGATTTCAAATTATTCCACCTTTGATGGTTTTCAATGTCTTTCGTCTTCTGAGAGACTTAAACAAGTGCAATGTGATGCTCCTGTAGGTAGTTGTCAGCCTTCTGGATGTGCTGGTCATGTGAGGATGAGGCCATTACTAAAAAATACTGACTTTCCATTTAACTTTGATTTAAATTTGATTTGAAATTTAAAATTGATTTGATTTTAAATTTGAGGATGGCACAGTGGTGCAGTGGTAGCATTGTCACTTCACAGCAAGAGGATCTTCAGTTTGAATCTTGGCTGTTGGGCCTTATGTGTGTTGTCTGCACGTCCTCCCTGTATTCATGTTGGTTTTCTCCAGGTGATCTGGTTTCCTCCCATGTAGGAAGGTATGAATCTGGAGTGTTTCTCCCCAGGCCTCAGCTGAAAATTGGCTTTGTTCCAAGTTGGACTTTCCTGGTAAACAAATGTTAAATAAATAAAATAAAAAAATGTATTGTATCTCCCCCTTGTTAGTGCTCACTAACTGTTTAATCTCTGTAGTACCCTCTGATACCTTTTTAAAATAATTATGCTTTCATATCTAATTTTAATTCTAGTGGAGGTGAAAATCCCTCTTCTGGTTGTGCAATGCCCATTCCATTCTCTGGATTGTCCTGCACATTTTCAGACCAATTACAGATTACCAATACTGCACACATGATATACGGTAAGGTGAATTATTGAGCTGATACTGGGGATTCAAAAGGAAATTGAAGCACTTTCTGTTGTTAAATTTATTTTATGTGTATGGAGCTTAAAGGTATAAGCTGTCTAAAATAAATAAATAAATCAATAAATTTGGAAATGAAATGGTAGCTAATGTTATGCAAATTCATCAGGAAAAAGATTAACATTGATTATATATTTATTTTACATTTGTTTACCGGGATAGTCCGACTGGATACATGTCCATTTTCAGCAGAGACCCGGGGAGAAAAGCTCCACAAAGACAAACTTGCATAGATTACACAGAAGTTAACAAACAATTATAAAAACAAAGTGATTATATACAATGGGTTAGTAGTAGTACATTTAGATAAGGATGTGTTTTAAGATCAACAAAAATTAATGGATAAAGCAGAAGGTTTAGTGAAACACAATGGACTGATATTTAATGATGTGCAATGAGCTAAGGAGATACACATGACTATAGACAAACTGTTAACATCAGACTAAAACTAAACTGATCGAAATAAGATGCATGTCAAAAACTTAATTATGAAAAGCAAAAATATAAACAAAAACTATGTGATTAAAATGTGACCAAATAGCATCCCCCCATTTACCTCAGGGTCACTTCATATAAGGGTCATATCTGGAGGGTGGGCATGGTGCTGCCATATGTGGTGGGGATTGGGACTTTTCACTTAACTCTAGCATCACCTACTGGAGATATGACTTGTGCTGCATGCCTATGTTTGGTGATGCATTCATGCATGCTTCTGTGCATGCTATCCTCACATGCAGCAGTTTGTAGCACTAATGTGTACACTGGTCCCAGCCCCCCCCCCCCCACCCACACACACACACACACACACACACACACTCACATACTGATCAGCCATGGAAACTTTCCCATAAGGTGGATGGGCTGCTATTAACTGCTCCATAACCACCTTCCCCATTCTGGGTCCTTCAACACATGGGGTGCTAGTTGAAAATGGAAGAAAATGTAATGTTAAGCTAGCGGCTCAGTATTATATAACAAAGAAGGGAATACCAACAAATTTGAGTTTAGTCAAGTATAAAAGATAAAGAAAGAAAAGGAGAAAATTAATCATGCTGTTTACATTTAAAAGGCCATTGTCTGATGCATAGATAGATAAGAAAAAGAAGGAGCAAAGTAAAATTTTAATAAAGAAGATATGGATTTGCAATGCCATGCTAAATTTGTCTCAAAATGGTCAATTGATTAAATTTGAAGCAAGAAATATAAATTATACAATAAAATCTGTGGAAATAAAATATGTAAATGACCTCAGCTAGCTGAAATTAAACTTACAATAGCTTAGAAAGATGATAGATGAGTCAACCTTTAGTGAATTTTAAGACAAGGCTATAAAACAGCTTACTTAGAAATTCAGGAATTAGACAATCTGATGAATGCTTGTGCAAAGCAAAAAGATTTCCACCCCCTGCTATACACTGGAAACACAGAACACTACAGAATGAGTTGTTTTGAATTAAAAATAAAACACTGGTATGGATGGTGTATTTTAAAATTCCTTTGACCCATATATGTGAGCATGAGTACAGGAAATAAATTATGTTTTTTTTTTAATTATTTGATACCCCAATAGTAGATATGAGGTTATATCACAAAGAGATGATGTACCTCTTATACTTTAAGCTGGACTTTTCAATGTACTTAAAACGTTTTCTGGCATGACAAACATGGTTAGATATCTCATGAGTTTTTAAATTGGAAAAGCAAGCAAACTAGTATAAAAAGGAACTATTGCAAAGGAGGAAAGCTGTAAGTTTTAAATAAGTGAGAAAATTAAAAATAAGATTGTATAAGACAAAAGACAGGGAGTTAATAGCATTAAAAACAGGTAAAGTCATTTATCATAAGTGTCAGCATGAATGATATTTGGAAAGGGTGAATGATATAAAGTAGCAGATAGAGAAAGAAAGTATTAGAATGTAGAATTAAGAGAAAAAAATGGGAAAAACACCAACTCCCGGATACGCTATCTTTCCATGCAGGACTAACTTAGTCCTGCATGGAAGCAGCCGTTTAGGAGCAGCACAGCAGCGCGCCATGCATATCAATGAAGGCGCGCTGCCTGAGCTCCTAAACAGACATGGAGCATGTACAAATGTAAGAGACATGTCTGAGAGCAGAGCTCTCAGAATATACATGCCCCTGCAATCAAGAACAGCAGTTTAGGACTAAGAATGAGCGAGACCACTCATAGGTATTTGCATACCCCCAGCAACATCCCCCCAAGTTTACAAGAGCAATAGTTAAAACATTAAATATAAAGAAGTTTTTTTTGTTTTTTTTATGAAACAGATTAAATTTAACCATAGGTTCGTTGGTTTGCTCATCGCTTAGCTATGGTTAATAAAGCTTAAATGGCACAAGAGGATAAAAAGCAAGATATATGAAAATGAAGCAATACAGCAATAGTGTAGTGGGCAGAGCATTCGCCTTATGAGCCGTCATTTCTGGTGCGAGTCCCACTCCAGTACATTCCATTTTCCATGTCAAATCACTTTATGACCAATTCTTTTTGTTGCATAACCTACTAAATAACATAGATTTGTAAAATGAAGTACTGCATTAAATGCAGATGTGAGGTGTCATTGTCATAATGTTGTAAAGTCCACAGATAATCACAAGTGACACATACAGTATATGCACACAGGAATCAGGGATACAAATGGAAGGTAAAATGTGTAATGAATGATAAATACATACAGTTTCCAAATCCACCACCTTCCCAAGAACCATTTGACATTACTGTCTAAATTAGTGTGATGGTAAGCAGGAGTAAGCAGTAGTAAGCAAGAGTAAGCATATTTAAGCAGTAGTAAGTGGAAATAAGCATATCTAAGCAGTAGTAAGCGAGTTTAAGCCTGTTTGTGCGGGGGTAAGCAATGTGCACACAGGTTAAGCAATATTGAAGCTAATTCTCTGCAAGCATATTTAACCAAAGGTTAGCATTGCTTACCCTCACAAAAACCCACACAAACCCACTTACAGTTGCTTAAAAGTGCCTTAATCACTCTGTATGCAACAGCCGCTGTCCTGGCCAGAAACAAAATCAACAGTGTTTGTAGGTCTTGAACCCAAGACCCTGCACACTATAGTCACAGTAGTTGACCACTAAGCCATCATAGCAAGACAAATAGCTGAGGTATCACCAAACAGATTCTCACTAATGGAAAATCAAACTGAACATGTGAAAGGAATCTATATACAGTGTTATGTTGTATAACCTACTACATAACATAAATATGTGAACTGGAGTACTGTAATAAGCCCAGATGTGAGGTGTCATTGTAATAAAGTGCTGAAATCCCCTAATAAACACAAGGATCCAATACAGTGTATGTACACATGAATCATGGATACCAAACACATATATAACATGCAATGAATAATAAATCAATGTCAAAAAGTAAATATAATGCAAATTAAATATTAAGCAATGCTAAGCATTGCACAGCCCAGCTTAGTAGGTGTAAGCAATGTGTAGGCCAGCTTACTCAGTCTGCCCATTGGAATACCCCTTTAAGCAATGCCAACCTTAGGTAAGCAGGTTTGCCCATACCTTAGCATTTTCAAAACTGTCCAGTCACGGCAAAGTGGGGAAAACTGGCCCTATTTAAACCCAATAGGCAGGAATACATCTCATATCTGGTTGCAGCTTCCTCCAGTAGGCAGTATTTCTGGTATGGGAGAGGGTGTACACATTTGAGTGCAGTGCTAGGGCATCCAGGTGTCCAGAGTCATGGCAGGACTCCTTGTAAAAGACCATGACCAGAGACTGCTGTAGGGCCAGTACCAGGGTTCCCAATACAATCCAGATGCTTGGGACCATCCACAGTGCCACTGGCATACCCCAAACTGGTGAGCAGGTTAGACATCATTATGCCGACCTGAAGTGGAGAAAGGGGGATCTCTTGGATCAGATGATCACTGAGGCTAGGAGGACAGGGGATGTCCCAGCCATGTGTAAGTATCAGTCCACTACCTGTTTAATAATTGCCAGCTCATGTATATTATGGATAAGAATGGCTAAATATTCCTCTTATTTATTTCACAGTGGCAGATGAGTGGGCTGCAAACCAAGAAGCCCATGCCTGTAGACTGCAGCAGTTGTGACGCGAGGCAGGTTAGTAATACTCTTGCATGTATTGTCACAGGAAATAAATCTAAAAGTAGTAGTAAGTTAATTGCCTGTATAAAACCTGTATTGTTTAAGGCATGCACTGCATACACCAGAGAATATGGCAGGAAGAGTCTCATATAGGTTGTATGTAAATAAAATCATAATAGCCTATCAATAAAGGTCTAACTGCTGGACTGTATGTGTTTACTCTGGTTTTATATGGTAATGTAGAGTTGCAATCACTTAGTAGTACTGTTGTATTAAGCACTATTACCCACACTGTGCTACATAAATAAAATGTGTAGGAATGTCTGTATATGACTGTTGTAATCCCAAGAGGTCATAAAGTACAACTGAGAGAGACTTAGACAGAAAACAATGAAAAGGCAGACAACAAAATCCAAATAGCACACACTCAAGTAAGACGTGAACTGTTGTATTTTTATCATGCATAGCCATGGTTCGAATCCTGGGAGTGGTGGTAGGCTGTATGCAGAATCATACCCTACAACTGTACAGATATGTCCAGAATGTCCAGTAAATCAGCCCATATCTGCTGCCTGTCACCATGTCCCCTTGGCAAATCAGTGGGATGATCATAGATGTTTAGGCAGCAAACAAGACATACAACTGATTGTCAGACATCTATAAGAAGAAACCTGTCACTCTAGCAACTCCCCAAAATGTTATGAGAGTAATTAGCCAAGTATGTCCCATCTCCACCCCCATATTGTCAAGCTGTGTACAGTAATAGAGTGAGACGTATGTGCATACTACTAATGTGGAATCTGATAATATGTGTGGCAACATTCAGGTAGTGCTAACAAACATTGCTCCCACAGGTCTGTCAGATACAAACACTATGCCTAGAAATAAAAGATTTATATCCTGCATTGGTACTGTTTACTCTGGTATTATATGGCATTGTTAGTGTTGCAGTTACTCTGAATAATAGGGCATTATTCATCACTGTCATCCACACTGTACTGCATAATACAACTGTCTAGGAAATCCTGTATAACAGTGTTGTAATTACAAGGTCAGAATGTAAAACCACAGGAGAATTATAGACAGAAATCAGATAAGCGATACACAGCAATATCTATATAGCGCACTCAACTGTGGTGGACAGTGTTGGATTTTTAGCAGACAGAGCCATGTTTCGAATCCTGGGAGTGGTAGCAAGCTGTATGCAGAATCATACCCCACAAGTGTACAGGATTGTCCAGAATGCCCAGTTAATCGGCCCATATCTACCGGCTGTTACCCTGACCCCCTGGCATATCAGTGTGCTAATCTCTAACACGTAGGCAGCATTTCATGTCATATAAAAGACTGTCAGACCTGTACATATTTGGAAAATGTTAATGAAACAAAGCTGTCATTGTACAATTCACTAAAGGTTTAAGAGGGCAATAGTTGAAATATGTCCCAGTTCACCTGCATGTGGTCAAGACATGCCCAGAGTGTGTGCAATAAGAGAAGGACAGGTATGTGCATAACATCAACTTGGAATCTGGGAATATGTGTAGAAACAGTTAGGTAGTGTTAACAAACAATACTTCCACAGGTATAACAGGTAAGAGGTGTATACTGCAGGTAAATCTCAGTACATGTATATAGTTGACATCCATACCACTTTCCAAACTAAGGCAATAGGGTAGTCTACTAATACCTGTATGGTACAGATCACAGCACTGATTAGGAAAGTAATGCAAACTACTGGAATATACTAGTTGTTATGTGACATCCCCCCCCCACACCATATCTGCAACAATAAACTAAATACGCAACTCAATCTGTATGTGCTGCATTAAATCTACTGTTGGGACATATGTCCTATTGTTTGATAATTATTTAAATTTGTTTCTATGCATGTACCATGTTGAAATACTCCCACATTGATGACGTGCTGCCATCAATGTACCCGCATGCTGTTGTAATGACTACTGTGGTTCCATATATGCATGTGTTCTGTTTGCTATGCAACTGTTCCATACTGGTGTTTGGGTTAATGGGAATATCTATGCATGCTGTTATACCTAATCCTGGAATGTGTTGACTATTACTAACCCACATATGTTGATAAAATTTAAATGCCATAGCTTGTTTGGGAAGGCTGGTCCCGGCGGACCCACCTGTCTCACCTCAGCTGGCCATGGCACCAGCACATCTGCAGCCTACCCCGGGACCTCCTCGTCCATTGTTCCTGCACCACCTTTGGGTGGAACTGCCTCAGGGGATGGGGCTTGCCCCCTGGCATGGACAGGACACTATCACCCTTTACCAGGTCTGGATCATGGTGCGTAGTGAGCTCTGCAGGGAGTTCGGAGATTTGCTACTCCAGCTGGAGGGCTTTGTCTTGCTATTAGAGGGTTGGCCTGGCCCTCCTACTCAGCCCCCAGCATAGCCACCTTCGGGGCTGTGAAGATGCAGTGGTGACTGCCCATGGGTGGGGACCTCAGTCCAACTGTTTCCACTATGGGGCTCATGGGCTTCTGATTTCCAACACCCCTCCCCATCAATGTGTTTATCCCCCACATGTGTCATATACTGTCCCTGTATATGTCTTGTTTGTTTTGTCTATTAACCTACCAACCTACCTCCGCAAATATACCTATTATCCCTCCCCAACATCCCACTCTCACTTGAAAAAAAAGGGCAATCTGTTCCCCCCCAAAAAATCTCGCTCCATACATAGCTGTCCATTTCACACACATGTCCACTGGACACATGTAATCTGGTCTAATTGGCTTAACATATTATTGTTATCCTCACCCCTCTCTTAGGGTTATGAGTGTCCAAATCTATCTCCAAATTCAGTGTACATGCACAGCTGTTGCTGTAGAAGAAATGGGCAGCTATGGACCTTCCCTACACCCTTCCTGCACATCCCTAGCTATTTTCCTTAATGTTTTTCCCTCTTTGTGCCCTTTATTCACCACTTTCCTATCAACCCTTTTTCATTTCTTTTAAAGAAATTAGCGGGGATAAGCAGAAGTAAGCACTTTTAAGCAGTAGTAAGCAGGTTTAACCTTGTTTGTGTGGGGGTAGACAATGCCTACACAGGTTAAGCAATTGAGAAGCTAAATCAGTGTAAGAAACTGTAAACAGAAGTTAGCAGTGCTTACCTCCGCACAAACCCACGCAAACCTGCTTACAACTGCTTAAAAGTGCCTTAATTACTCTGCATCCAACAGCCCTTGTTCTGCCCAGCAACAAAATAAACAACCACTGCAAGGGGTAAACTCAGGACCCCAAACACCATAGCCAAAGTGATTTTCCAACACAACCCTGCTGTTTTCACAAACATATCATCCAGCACAGTCATTCAACAGCACAGGAAATGTATTTATACATGTAGATATGTGTGTGTGTGTGTGTGTGTGTGTGTGTGTGTGTGTGTGTGTGTGTATCTATATATATATATATATATATATATATATATATATATATATATATGTATATATATATATATATATATATATATATATATATATATATATATATATATATATATATATATATATATATATATATACATATACGGAAACACACTTTATAACCTCGAATTACTGAAATGTCGAATTTCAGTATCTCGAGACTATAAAGCCGAATGTTAAAAATAGCAAAAGGTCATAATCATGAACTTGAATATATGTCGAATTCACGGTTATGACCTTATGCTGCGTAATGTCCGGGATTGTGTTTTGATAGTGCGCGGTGCCGTGTGTGGATGTAGGTGTTATGCCAGGTAAGTGTTTTCTAAGGGTTTTGAGCGGGAGTTAGAGTGTATGTGAGTGTGCTGATGTGTTTGATGTGTGTGTGAGGGGGTCGGAGAATATGCGTGTGTGAGTTGGCATTTGTTTTGTGTTTGTGCGATCTGGGAGTTAGTATATATAAGTAGGGGGGATGTGGGGGTGCAGCCCCCCACATGTGGGGTGCAGGGGGGCTTGCCCCTTATGTGTGTATGAGTTGTGTATGTGTGTAGTTTTGTTTGTTCATGTTGTGATGTGGGTGTTGTGGTGTATGTGTGGTATAGTGTGCGCGGTGTTTTTGGTGATGTGAATTTTGCGTTTTTTTTGTGTCGGTGTTTTGTGGATTCGGTGTTATAGTCTTGAGATACTGAAATTCAATATTTCAGTATTTCGAGGTTATAAAGTGAATCCGTATATATATATATATATATATATATATATATATATATATATATATATATATATATCTATGTGTGTGTGTGTGTGTGTGTGTGTGTGTGTGTGTGTGTGTGTATATGTATATACAGATATATATCTATAGATATAAAAGATAACATAACAAATACATATATGACCAAAGGCACTGTTAATGGGGGTGAGGGGGCCCAAGCTAAATATGTCTTGTATGTATTGATATCACCCTCCCCCCCACAGCCATACAGATCTTCCCTGCAATACAAAAAAAAAAAATACCAACTGTTGCAAGTCCCATAACCAGGACCTGACACAACATGGGCACAACACATTAACAGTAATCCATCCCACCTGTATGATGTCAGACTGGTATCAATAACATCATGCAGTACAGTCTGTCTACCATAGGGAATGTACAATGCAGAAGCAATAAACATTACTAAGATACATACACACACACATATGCAGATACATGTATATATAAATATATATATATATATATATATATATGTGTGTGTGTGTGTGTGTGTGTGTGTGTGTGTTTGTGTGTGTGTGTGTGTATGTGTGTATAGGAAGATACATATTTAGAGCGTGCACACCATACTGAACAGTCAGTCTTCCTACAGTTGCCACCTTATCAAATGGACAGTGTATGAGTCACCCATACAAAAGACAATTGTTGCCTGAAACATATACCCACAGAGAGGTCAAACGATATAACACCACAACCAGGTTTGCAGACATGAGAAAGTTTTATTTGTGTACTATTACAGTTGCATATGCCATGTCATATAGCTGTTTAGACGTTGAAGTACATACAAACAGATTAATGCAACTCTCAAAGAGATCATTTAATACAGTAATCCGAAAGCATAATATATGTTGCTGTCCAGGCCAAGGCCTTCAAGTAGTACAACAGTAAAGACAGACTGGTCCACAGGATAACAAACAATCAACAATAAGTAATGCAGATGTATAGTCCAGCAGCCTCTAACTACATTCTGCATGCAATCCCTAGGGGGAAAAGACTTCAATTGACACAATGTGATGTATCTGTCACATAACGAGGTATAACTGAAACCATCACAATCACACTGACAAACAGAACAGTCTGTATGGCAGGAAGCAGTTGGCCAACATTTTCCAAAGGTGAAATGTATGGTAATGTACATCCATATACCTTAAGGCAGCTTACCCCTGATATCCCTCACATGTTGTAACAACCTAGGTTATCTATGGTGTATCCCCCATAGACTGACTTACAGGGGCATATACCACTGTTGCATACACTGAACTCTGAACTGCAGAAGGGCACACATGTAATGTGCAGATGAAGTCCACATATATATGGACCCAACCCCACAATATGTGTGGGGGCCACAACAGCACTGGAATGATGGCAGGAATGGCAGCATGACATAATCACAGGCCACTACATAACAACCCCTTACTGCATGTCATATGGGCAAAGCCTGGAATGTAAGTGGAGGACAGAGGCCAGAACACAGGCCCATATTTGAAATAGTGTTGTCATACACTAAGCAAGTTGCTGCTGTTACAGGATACTCTGCAACATACCCTTAGTTAAGACTATGAAGTCAGAAACACAAATGGATGTAGCCATGTACTGATAGCACTCAACACACACACACACACACTGTCACTGATATATTTGACACAAGACCTGTGTGATGGATGGACAAAACATAACAGGCACACCTCTGGCCATCAAGTGGATAGGCCCACAGTTGAGAGCTATGCAGACAGACTGCATTCCATGTTAAACTAGTATGTACACACAAACCCTGGTGCTATACAATGCATACAACACTACTCACACTCTGTCTGTAGTTCTGGAACCTCATACAAATATGTAGCTGCTCTGAGTCTGCAAGTTCTCTGGTAAGAAGTATTGCTATCTGCTGTCTGTAACACTGCTGCCCACACACATGAAGGATGTCCACCATACAGGAAAGGTAAAGGGACCACACCCACATGATGTAGGGATTTATAGTAGTGGGTTGCCATAACAGTGGTAATTGGAAGTACTGCACAACATGCTGCATGCAGGTAGTAAGTGGAGGACACTGATTGGTGCAGAGGCCATCACCTGATCATACACATCACCTACAGAAGCCATGCTGCAATCTATTCAAAGCAGGTCAATCCATTTACTGGAATGAGAGAGAGTGAAAGTGAAAGAAAGTGAAAGTGAAACAATCAAACAAACTAAGAAAGAAAGCAAGCTAAAGGCCAAGCCAAAGCAGAACAACAAAAATTCTTACAAGGACACTATCCAAAACAGATCTCATTCCCACAACAGGTATGTAAAGTATATATGCATGTAATTGACTGTAGTACTTGGTCCATAATAATGGGACAGATGATGTGGAATGATTTATATGTGCCATCATGTGTTGTTGTAATGATGTTCAGCTGAACAACTGCTAATGACATTAGAGTCTGTCTCTGTGGGTAGTGGGTCATACCCATCAACTGTACAGAGCAGCAATGACTGACAATATGTAAGCCATCATAATGTGTGTTGTGTAATGGAAAGCATGTATATTACTGTGGCCAATAGCTGGTGGTGGAAGTAATGCCATAATGATGGACACGTGGGTTCCAGAGCCCACCACTTGCAAGACACACACGTTAACATGTAGGTATTATGCTGTAATATCAGGGTGTGTGTGTGTGTGTGTGTGTGTGTGTGTGTGTGTGTGTGTGTGTGTGTGTGTGCGTGTACTGTTATGCAATGCCATACAGATCTTAAACTGCATTTCTTGTTTTCCCCCACAGGTGGAGAGGTGGGTCAGGGTCCCTCCTGCATCCAATCTGATGTTGGTGTCCATACAGACACTGAGGATGATGATAGGACTGTTGAGGTACAGGCGGGGTTGTCAGAGACCAAAACTGCATCATTGTTTGAACTGAGCAACAAATAGGGCCTGAGGCTGCAGAGAGCTGCTCTCTCATCTGTAAGCAACAACTTCCATGAACTTGCAGGTGCCCTCTGTGATTATACTGAGGTCATGAATACATGGTTGGGTGAGATAGTGGGCCTCATCGACCGTGGATTGTCCATGCTCAAACATGTGGTGGGAGTGAGGCAATGCCGCATGGATGTAGGCCAGCAACACCAAAAGCTGGCAGTCAATGTGGATGCGCTCAGACACCAAGGTGCTCCTGTAGTGGCAGTACCAGCCCCAGCACTGCAGGGTGGGTGCTATCCACACCACACCACAACAGGCCAAATGCACGTGGCCCTGGGCAGTCCCAGGAGGGACCTGGTTCAAGTGGATAGCTGTCATCATCAGGGGAGAGTAGAAAATCGAGGCCTGTACCTGGACGTGCCCATAGAACCCCTGGCAGGCACAGTCCATGTGTCTGTGGCCAGAGGTGGTGAACTGCACACCCTGCCAGGTATGGTCTGCAGCTGTCCAAGAAACACCTGTATAGGGCAGCCACATGGCAGAACTGTGTGCATGCATACCCACAAACTATAGAAACGCACCTAGTGCAACCCCATACCTACACACACCACATCACCACACAAATATCAGTTTATTACACCCCTCACCCACACATGGTGTCAAATGTATGGCCCACCCTCGGTCTCTGGCAAATCAACAACACACCCTGTGAATATGATGATATCTGTGCCACATCCATGTCATTCATAACATTGATGCAGGGATAGGCTAATATGGTTCTGATGCACACCGTGACTGTACTACAGTGTATCCATGTACTGCTGTGTAACATGTTGTTAGCAGTAATGTTTAATGCTTACACGTCAGGTAGTGTAGCTGTCCAGCCATGATGCATTATAGCTGTTAGTAACACTGAGTGATTGTGGTTTCCATAATGTTATCCATTTGTGTTGTAGGTGTATATGTGTCAGTGGAAGGGTGGACTGCAGTCATATTCCACAAGGGGTATGGCACGGTGGTGACACCATGGCTGCAACATATCCTGGGTACAGTTGAACACATGTCACAGGTCTGTATGACAGTTACTGCCTGTGCCACATGGACATATGACCCCCTGCGACATATATAATCAGCAACCTTATGTAGATCCATCCACATACATGCACGCTCTTACTTGGCAACACAGGGACTAGACCCCTACCTAGGTATGTAGTGCTACTGATATGTGTGTGACTTTCATTGCACACACCACACAGCATTTAGGATGAGGTGTGTTCCAGGTTACATGTTACATGCAGAATATCCCCATATACAGTATGGTAATGAGGGATATAATGGTTGTATATAGACAATACATAATGTGACATACCATCATATACACATTAACAGACATATAACAGGCAGACACACATCTGAGAGACCTGGGCCTATCGGTGCTAACTAACTTGTCAGTGTGTCCAATGTGTTACAGGTAGGCTGCACACAGCACATGCATAACTTGGCTGGATTGTGTTATCAGTTACCTATAGGGTTGATGGTGACAGTGGTCACCACACAGTGGTACATGGGACATGTACCAGGGAAACATAGTGTAATGACAGGGTACAGAGCACCCACACCCGACTGTGGATATTGTACACACTGGAACCCATGGTGACACTCTGATATACCCACCATCACACATTGCCCATGACTGTGATACAACCCATTGTCCATTCCAACAGTGGTGCTGCAGGTATATGCATCTAATGCACATGCCACAGGCATAGTATGGTGATGCATTTTCATGCCTCACCTATGGGCAAGAATATCACTATCCATAATACTATGTGGAAATGTTTATTGTATTAGGAATATTTGGCCTCTGAATGCTGCACCCTATAAATATACACACATCAACACATATACACACTTGCCAGAACTCAAAGGGTATCCCATGCCTATTAACCCATTTGTACAACATTGTTGTGCTGGTGCTGCACGGCTCAGGTAGCCATTAGGGAGAGGAACATAACAGGGTACATGTAATATTCAGTACAGCAGCAGCCACATCTAACTATGGCAATGGGTGTTGCGGTGGGTGTGAAGGCCCTCATGGTATTCCCAACTGCAGGTGTACTAACACACAGACACTGATATCCTCAGTAATGCACACGTACACATTTGTCAGTACTGGGCTGCATCACTGCAATTGTTCATAGGTGTGTACCTGGCTGTTGTTCATGGAGAGATGGGAAGTGTAGGGGATGTGTGTATAGTGGTATAATTACACCTACCATGTGCCAGCAGGCAATCTATCGACAGACACCACTGTGGTGACCCTCAGGGTGGTGAGAGTGACATGCATCAGCCAGTCCTCTGGGTGCATCCTGCAAATGGCCACTGAGATGATCCAGTTCACATGTATGCAACATGTATCACAGCACATAGTTAGTGTCTGTGATGGACTCCTGTACCCAAGCATGTTTTGTTGACTGTGGTAGTGTAGTGGAGGAACCCATGGCATGTGGTGCATACAGGATGTTGTGTCCTATCTGTGCCAGTTATAACACAGCATGTAACCTGGGTTACTACCCTTGTATGTAACATAGTCACATGGATAAGAGTGATGTACAGGTCTTATATAATCAAGTGTCCCAGACATGACACTCACATGCCTTACTACTGTAATGAAAGCACATAAATGCATGTTTTGCACATGGCATTACATACACATTACAGATGTCATCACCCTGCTATGTTATCAGATTGGGATGTGAGCACTGGTTAGTATGGCTGAGCCATGCTTAGCTGGTGTCAGCATTGATGAAATATAACAGCTGAGCACATTTGCGCAACGGTAAGCGAAGCCTACACATTGTAAGCCCCCATACATTTAACCGTACTTTAGCACCGCTTAGCTTCATGCATATCCATGCAAATGCACTTAAAGCTGCTCAAAAGTGCCTTAAGCACTCTGTATCAAGCAGACCTTGTTCTACCCAGTAACAAAATAAACAGCCCTTGCAGGTTTTGAACACAGGAACCTGTACACTATAGTCACAACAGGTAACCACTATACCATGAACACTATGAAGACAGCTGTTGTTTTTTCCAATATATCTGTCAGTACACATATTGAATAGTATTGAACAACTGCTGTAACTTCCACAATTGTGTAGCCCTTGTTAGTGATATTATTCTTGCATCACATATGTTGTTATATCTAAATATACACATATCAAATACATATGGTGTGATACATCTGGGAAGGTATACACAACAGTAATGTTTACACATGACAAGGATATGGATATATACATATACATATGTAGATATATGTCTACATGTACATACACATATATATTCATATAAATGTATTTATACACATCTGTATAGTGCATCATATATATGGCCATTTATAGATCTGTGTGTGTGTGTGTGTGTGGGTGTATATATGTATATATATATATATATATATATATATATATATATATATATATATATATATATATGTGTGTGTGTGTGTGTGTGTGTGTGTGTGTGTGTGTGTGTGTGTGTGTGTACATCCTATATGTACAGAAATACCTATTTATGTTGATATATATGTAAATATCTATAAGTATATGTGCATATATATCTAAACAGATATACCTATATATATATATATATATATATATATATATATGTGTGTGTGTGTGTGTGTGTGTGTGTGTGTGTGTGTGTGTGTGTACATCCTATATGTACAGAAATACCTATTTATGTCGATATATATGTAAATATCTATAAGTATATGTGCATATATATCTAAACAGATATACCTATATATATATATATATATATATATATATATATATATATATATATATATATATATATATATATATATATATATGGGAACATGTATATCGACCCAAGTCTGAAGACCGACATTCACTCCACCGACACACACACAGCATGAAACACGGACAATTAACAGGTAAGACTTTTAAATCATGCCTACCACACATGCATAACACTGCCACACTTACTAAACCATGGTAGGCATGATTAGCGAATTTAAAAGTCTTACCTGTTAAATATCCGTGTTTGCGCTGTCGATGTTTTCATGTGTCTGGAGTGAATGTGTCGGTCGACTGACATGTTCCCATAGATATATATATATATATATATATATATATATATATATATATCTGTATATGTGTAGACATATATAGCTGTGTATATGTATATATATATATATATATATATATATATATATATATATATATATATATACATATATGTATGTAGATATGTATATGTCTATATATCTATATAGATATATGGATCTCTCTCTCTCTCTCTCTCTCTCTCTCTCTCTATATATATATATATATATGGTTCTACCTGACATAGTCGAAACCACACAACACCGACAACCACATCACCGACACCACATATTCGACAGTCCATAAACACGAAACCACACATAACCGACAACGAAATAACCGACGGTACACAAACACGAAACCCCATACACTGCACACACCACAATAACAATTAAAAACAAAACACATCCCCATTCCACAAACCACACACAACACAAGCACACCAAAATCCTAACCCTAACTCACTTAACCCACCCCTATCGCCTCCCTAACCCTAACTCACTTAACCCACCGCCCCTAACCCTAACTCACTTAACCCACCCCTATCGCTCCCTAACCCTAACTCACTTAACCCACCCCTATCCCCACAGACCGCCAATCTCCACACTTACCTGCCTCGCACCCTAACGTCCGTCACTACCGCATACTCACACAGCCTTTCCCCATGTCGGCATCCTCGGCGTTGGTGTTGTCATCCGTCGTGTCGGTCTTCTGCATTGTCGATGTTCTGCCACTCGCGATTCGCGTCGGTCTTCTTCGATTTCCATCTTCTGGAGCTCGGATATCTATATATATATATATATATATATATATATACTTACCATATGACCAGAACATGGACTGGAGTCCTACCTCAGCACCAATAGTCTCAACTTCTTAGTGCAAGGGGATGTCATGTATGTATTGCAGTTATATATGTAGACTGTTGCTACTGTAGTAGGGGTTGTCTTAGACATGTTGTGTTTGGGAGGTCACATCTGCTTTTGGCATGTACGTCATCGCTTACTGACAGACATCCTAAGGACATCATAGTACAGTGCCACTAATAGCACATCAATGATCCTGTGGACTACAGCAGAGATATGACCAATGTATGTGGACAGTCTGGCACTCTCTTGTCAGTCCAGAGGTGTACAGAGATCTCCTTCACACAAAACATGTGGACCAAGCCTGACAATCTGGATTTTAACAGCCATGTACATGGGTATATCATATAAATACTGGGCTACATTTGCCCACACAGTTTAGGCATTCACACACGCCTGTCTGTCCTGACACATAATAACAGGTGGTGCAGAGGTCACATGGCCACCTACTACCCAGTATAGTTTGTAACATACATCTGTACAGAATCCCATTGCTTTGTCATAAATACACAACAGTTATGGAGGCCTGGCAGCAGTATGTCTTGCAAATATCTGGACATAACAGCACTCTGGGTAATTAGACTAAGCTGCTCAGCAGGTAACAAAGCACCATGCAAATTACAGGCAGACTGCCACAGCACTGGTCTACATTTTGAATGGGGGAATACACATGTACCTGCAAATATAGCAAGCTCTACAGGCATATCACAACACAGAATAACAGACACCTTTGAGAAAGTGCATACCCGCAACCAATGTGAACACAGCCACAGCCACATATGCTATGCAAGTTTAATATGACACTATATGGACTGTCTAATAAACACCATCCTCATATGTGCCACTCACACACTAACCCTATATAAATTGGGTCATGTTAACAGTGTGGTCCAATGCCTGTCTGTGGTATGGGACACCTGTGCGTTTGGCCCTACAAACATGTGAGCCAATAGGGTACCATACACTGGGGCAGCATGTAACATCAGATAGAACAGGACCAAAAACAATGGCATCTACCACAGTGTGTGCACAGGCCAAGGTACGTATTCGCAATGCACATATTGTTGACAATCACCATAAGTACACAGACCCCAATAATGTACACACAACCACAGAATGCCAAGGTTATGTCCTCAGAAATTGCCCCTACTGTACATAACATGTCTAGCAGTCTGATATCTGACTTGCTTGTTATCAGGTAAGATGTCAATACATAATGGTGTGCAGAACATATGCACCTCTTACTAAATGACATATGTACAAAGGTTGACAGACTGGCTGGCACCACAAACACTGGGCCAATATTGGCATGTTGCTGTGATACCCTCATACATTTACTGTTGTAACAGGGTTCGCTGTGACATATGTCCTATGGGGGATATGAAGTCAGTATCTTTCATGGCTGTCATCATGTACTGACTGCAATCCTCAGATTATGCTTCTGCAGTTCTGTGATAGGTGATCTGTGAGTAACACAAGAAGCATAAGACTCCAAACACTGCCCAGTCTGCAGATAACCCTACAGGTGGGACTTTCCTCAGACACATTATACCATCATGATTGGTATTAAATCATGTAGACCAGTAATATCCACACACACCCTGTTAACCCAACATTACTCCAAATGCAGAAGAGCAACACTTATATTCTGTAGTCATGTCTGGCACGCACCCCTCCTGTTTGTTGGCCTGTCTCCACAGTGTATGTAGTTAGAGGTAAATCCCAATACCATCTGTGATGCTGTTTGCCAAACTCCAACATGAGGTCCTGCTCACAGTGACTGAAAAGGCCCAACACCCACATGATGTTCCTAGATATTGGAGTGTGTTTCCATGCAATTGGCTATGGGAATTTTACCACAGCTGTTCCACATGCAACCAGCTAGAGGGGGACTGCAATTCATGCAGAGGCCATCAGCTGATTATGAGTATCACTTACAAAACAGAAGCTTCTGCCTTAGCACAGCAGGTGTACTTCTCCACATCCACCAGAGAGGGAGTGAGAGAGACAGACAGAGACAAAGTAAGACAGGGAGGGGGTGGAAGAGTAAAACATAGGCATGTTTGTGTCACACACTTACCAGTATGGGGTTTCAAACCACTGAATGACTATGTTTTGCTATCACATCTCTATGCAGTTATTGCATGTGCAACATAGTTTGCATGTTGCGGAGCTGTCCAAAGGTATATGTGATGGTGAGTGACATTTGCAACAGTGATATAGGAGCGATAAGGTAGGTATAATACATGTGCCTGTCCACATGTACAGGTGTCAACATTGACACAGCCACACTCTCTCAGAGACTCACACACATTAACACAGTTAGCAGGGTCAGGAATAGACTTTCTCACTTGCTATTTTGCCACAATATAGTAATACGCATGTATCACATGCACCACAGGGGATATCCGGATGATATATGGGCAGAGGGTATGTGAAGGTGTCTGACATCTAATGGCATGCTTCAGTAGGCCAATCGGAGGTGTTGTAAGTGTGGATGGGTTCAAAATAATTATACTTCCCACACACAAACCACAGGGTGACATTACTGACATGCATGGGTGCATTGCTTCACAGGTGTGTAGTGGTTGACTGTGCCAGAAGGTTGTACAAGGCTAGGTGAAGGATATACCTTGGCATCGGGCCACATAACAATGGTCTGCAGTGTGGCTCAGGGGTGTAGTGTCTGGATTGGCCCACAAAGACAAGTATTATATTCCCTATCCAGTCATCTGGGTTACTATTTTGGGTGGCCATTGCTGTGCAATGCATGCCATGTATGTGTTCTATAGTCCATGACATGGACAGTGTCTGGGATGTGCACACATCCCATATGCATGTTCTGTGACATGTGGAACTGTACCTGGGTTGTCCGGTCCATGTTGTGTACAGATTATCATCAGATGTACCATTCCTGGCCTCATGTGGTGTGAACTGGCAATGGTCACCAGGCTGACCCTGCACCTACATTGACAGCATGATACAGTTATTTCCTGGTGTCGGTGGCATCTGTCCATACAGGGCACATGTTTAAGGCATGGTATGTCCTTTGTGGATCACATTTGATGGCACTACAGTTGCTGCAGGCTTTCAGTGGGGAACATATTGAAGGCACACTGTCTGCAATTATGTGCCTATTGTAGTGATGGGAAATGGTGCCATGTCCTCTGTAGTCTGCTGCAATCACACCATGGTTACTATCTGTGGGCAATATGCAGGGAACTATCAACAAAGTGGTTGTTGCCTAGCCAAGTGTATTTGTGTATGAGATATGGGTTGAGAGTGTTCACTGGGTAATACAAGGGTTGACTAATTTGTTCACCAGGCCTTGATATCACATGTAGGGGTATGGATTGGCAACCCCAGCCTCTCTGCTGTTTGACGTCTGTATCCTTGTAAGGTGGACATTGTGACATATAATAGGCCAACCATATAACAAATTTGCAAAACCCGCTCCACAATGAGTTCAATTGTTACACACTTGCCACTACCTCCACACAGCATGTGAATGACAAACACACAGACAAACACCGCATCTCACAGTTGCCATGTCTGGGATTAGAACTCCTACCTTACTAGTACATCACACTACAGCATTACACCATTATAGCACATGCCACGGAGATTACTGGGCTATTTCTTACCCAAAAGGGCGTTTTAAGATGAATGACAT
This sequence comes from Protopterus annectens, assembly GCF_019279795.1. Classification (NCBI taxonomy): domain Eukaryota; kingdom Metazoa; phylum Chordata; order Ceratodontiformes; family Protopteridae; genus Protopterus; species Protopterus annectens. The sequence continues at coordinate 594,388,285 of NC_056735.1, read as the reverse complement.
CAGCAGGCTTGCCAAGAAGCCAAATGAGGTTGTATTGACTGTGGATGCCCCAAAAGCATTGCTCCCCTACACAGACAAACAAACACACACACAAACATCCACACTTGCCATGTGTCTGAGGGAGAACTCCTAGTTATAGCACATGCCACGGAGATTACTGGGCTATTTCTTACCCAAAAGGGCGTTTTAAGATGAATGACATCAGCAGGCTTGCCAAAGAAGGACAATGGAGGTTATATTGACTGTGAATGGCCTCAAAAGCATTGCTCCCTACACAGACAAACAAACACACACACAAACATCCACACTTGCCATGTCTGCAAATAGAACTCCTACCTACCCTGTTTATCACACTACAGCATTATGCAATTATAGGACACACCACGGAGATTACTGGGCTATTTCTTTCCCAAAGGTGCCTTTCAAAGTGAATGACATCAGCAGGCTTGCCAAAGAAGGACACTGAAGGTTATAGTGACTGTGAATAGCCTCAAATCATTGCTTCCTACACAGGCAAACTAACACACGTCTACACTTGCCATGTCTGGGAATAGAACTCCTACCTTACAAATTTATCACAGTACAGCATTACACAGTTATAGGATGTGCCACCAAGATTACTGGGGTACTCCTTCCCCAAATGTGTATTTCAAAGTGAATGACATCAGCAGGCTTGTCAAAGAAGGACACTGGAGGTTGTAGTGACAGTGAATGGCCTCAAAAGCATTGCTTCCTACACAGACAAACTAACAAACACATCCTCACTTGCCATGTCTGGGAATAGAACTCCTACCTAACTAGATTATCACACTAGCCCTACCAAAGGACTATATCACACTACAGCATTATGCAGTTATATGACAAACCCCAGAGATTACTGGGTATTCATTACGCAAAGGTGTATTTCAAAGTGAATGGCATCAGCAGGCATGCCAAACTAGAGCATTTGAAATTGTAGTGAGTGTGACTAGCCTAAAAAGCACTGATCCCTACACAGACATGTTGCACAGTTAGAACTAGCACCACATACTCTATAATGCTGAGGGATTCCAGAGGCAAATGTCTACGGTGATTGACATTTATACATCATATGGTTTTAGCCAACTGGCTGTGTGCTTGGTGGGACAGGCCTCATGATGGGCGGCTCTTTGTCACTGTTACTCTCTTCCACACATGTATATTTACTTTTGACATATTATAGTGTGCTGTCCTTGGATATATGTGTGTATTCCTATCCATTGTATGTGCAAAGCATGACTGGTGCATGTTAAGGAGTGTATGCACTAACATCTGCGACTGTCAGATATGTATGCTCCACTGTTGTTGCCAGACATGGGCTTCATTTCTGTAAGTGTGTGAGCAGGCCCAGTATGACCTTTCAGTATTTTGTTGTCTGACATAGCCTTCATTTCTTTGTGTAGAACCATGCCCAGTATGACCCTTTGTATTGGATGTGTGAATCCATTCCAGGTTGATTGTACTCTGGTGCAGATTTTTGTGTTCTACACCTACAGCTAGCAAACTGTTTCTGCAGGATATCTGGAGATCAGTTGACAATGAGGGGACAAATTGGGCAAAGGATAGTGGGTTGCTGTAGGTAGTTATGTCTGTGCTGCTTCTGCTACATGGTCCTGGTGTTAGCAGAGATATTCAGACATGTGTACTGTTATACACTGTGATGTTTTATGTCGTCAAGTACTGTCAGGTAGACATATTTGCTTGCTGTGATGTCCTGGGAAACACAGGATGAATGCAGCTGTGTCCAGTATTGTGGTCAAACGCCTACATATTCTTGCACACTCATGCCATACCAGTGGAGGAGCTGTAGACACTTGCTGCTGGATCTGTGTAACTGGTTCAGCACCTTGGTACAGCGGTGGCAGAGGATCCCATACGTGTATATCTATCAATGTGACAGTATGGCCATATCTTGCTGTGGCAATACCTTACAGTGGTACAGATTCACACAGGTTACTCAGAGGCAGGGGTCATAATTCTGGACATTACCCCAACACATTGTGGTTTATGAGCAGGTTTGTAGCCACCCATTCTTGTGTTTGCAGCCAGGGATATTATGTGCACACGGCTGAGTTTCAGACTTCACACACTCCATGCCACCCATGCTCCCACCCACCCTATTATTCTGTCCTCTTCCATACATTATACAAACATTCTCTGATATTTTCCCTATAGTTATCACCTCATCACAGCAGTAAATTGGTGTTGGTCCACAGTTCATGTAGTAGGACATGGTGGACATGTTACTGTGATTTGTCCACATGGCCTTGCATATGGGTTCTGTGGACTGTGTTATGTTATTTGGGAGTCCATGACATAACATACATTGTCAGTATGGGTGAGACACAGGCCTTTGACAGAGGACTGTAAACCATTTGGTAATGATGCACACCATCTGTAGCAGCCCATTGCATTCTGTCAGTCCTACAGTCCCAGATTGCAATACAGTATATTCCCCTGTGGTGACAGGGTAGGTGTGCTATGTTTTCATGCCATTACTTTCTGTCAGTATTGATCCAGTGGTGTGGATGCTTGCAGGGTGCTGCTTATAGCTAGGGACACACCTGCATGGGACTCCTGCTGTGCATGCTGCATTCTTTCACTATTACCATAACCAGGTGGGGATCATATTATACTCATTCCCAACAGTAGAGATATGACCGGAGAGGTGCCTATGGGTGGTGATTGGGTGAGCTGGTGAATGTGTGCTATGGACAATACTTGCATCTGAATCACAGATATGCATGGGCATTCCACTTATGCTGGCTTTTGAAGGGACATCAGCTGTTTCTAAATACATCATTCCTATGACCTTTGTGGCCTGCCAGTGTTTGGCCAGACAATATTGGTATTCCCTACTACAAGCCCAGATAATGTGCTGCAAACCTGTATGTACAATTCCAATGGTGTGTCCATTTGACAGTTACATATTATACACTGTATGTCTATTGTACTTCCCCCTGTGTACTGCTTGTATATCTGGGCCAGCAGTCATGTCATGTTCATCTTTCAGATGGTGACACATATTACTTCCAAACATTTACAATAGCTTACTGCCAGGATGAGTTACACTGGGAAGCAGTGTGTTTGGCACTGCAGTTGTGAGGACTTGGCACTGTCATCGACAGTACTGAGCAATGGCCACCAGGACAAACCTCACCATGCATACATACTGACCACTGTCACACAATATACAGCACACACAAACCTGACACAATCAGATGTGCATATTATACACATGCTACAATCTATCCTGTTACCTTGGCCGGTTCAGGTAATCTATGCTCCTCTGTATCCGTTACCTTTCCTACAGGTTTACTACTATCTACATGTTATTATACCTACACATACAGGTTACTACATTTCACCTAGATTGGGGAGGCACACCTGTGTGCTAATACTGACTGACTCTACAGGACATTGGGGCACACCTGATTGTTACCACATTTCTACATAGGATTGGGGAGACACTGACTGTTACTTACATAAGCATCATTAGGATTGGGGGAACAACTTACTGTGTGTCTATAGGATTGGGGAACAACTGTGTGTTTCACATGGACATAGGAATGGGGGATTCTACATTTACACACTGCTTTCTACACACTACATCAGCACTGGGCACTGTTACATCACTTGGGCACACTGCATAGGATTGGGTTACTACATTTTCTACATAGGTGGGCACATCACACCTGGTCTACACACCAGTCTACATCGGGATTGGGGAGCACACTTGCACACACCCCTGATTTCTTCATATGATTAGTACACTTGACTGTTACCACGGTTCACATACATTTGGACATACACCAGACTACTACACCATTTCTACATAGAATGTACACACTGGCTGGAGTTACTATGTACTACTACTACAGATTGTTATATACTTGACTATTAATACATTACTACATAGATTTGGGGGCTGGGTGTTACTATGTGTCTGGAGAAGTAGGAACATAGGATTGGGGGGATACACCTCCTGACTACTACATTTCTTGGGGCATTGGGGGGAAGCTTACTACAGTTACATTGGGGAAACTGGGGGGGGCTACATATTGAGGATTGGGGGCTCACCCTGACTGTTACTACACACTAGATCATACACATTAGGACATAGGATTGTGAGGCACTATGTGCTGTTACTTATGTGTCTAAATCTGATGGGTTACTACATCTACACATACTACATTTCTACACAGGATTGGGAGGCACACACATTTGCTGGTAGTATTTACAGACAGTAGTAGTAAGGTTGTAAATTCTATATATTCTATATTATAATGTATCGCATAGGCATATCATACAGGTCTTCTACAGGTCTTAGGATTGATTGACCTTTCATTTTTCTGACTTCTACCTTCTCAGAACTAACTAACATCCTGTCCTCTTGTGTTCTCTACTGTCTCTGTAGGTCTGGGGGAGGATAACCATAATAGAGATCAGAGACCGTAGCAAAGCCTTTATATGTGTTTGTCTACACTTGTCCTTCTGGCTGAGACCGTTGTTGGGTATGTGAGCCTCCCTGACTGGCATGTGTGTGTCATATGGACACACATGTGGCCCAGCACATTTCCTGCAGTGGGATTTGTCACTATGTGTAGTATTGGCTACTATGGTGACACCAGTCTTTGTTATAGATCTCATGCTGCCACTATAGGTGTATTCTATCTGCTGGCATACCATTCAGCCACCCAATTCCCCTGCATGCTCACATCCATACCATAGATAAAAGTAACAACACATACTACAATAAGCAGATAAGAAGAACACCAGAACTACGGAGTAGTGACCCAGCAATCGCAATGGATAAACAAATAAAAGTCAAGCAAGTAAAACACAGCCGGAGTTGCTTTAAATTCCTTCCTTCTTCTAGACAACGCTCAGCATAAAAAAATCACATAAATAGATAAACACACTATGAGGCTGGAAACTGTAAAGGTCAACAGTTTAATTAAACTGTTGACCTTTACAGTTTCCAGCCTCATAGTGTGTTTATCTATTTATGTGATTTATGCTGAGCTGCTCTAAAAGGAAGGAATTTTGAACATTAGACCCAAGCATACTAACAACACATACTACTCCATTCGGAAATTGGTAGGAACAGTGACTTACCTTGTGGATGTGCCAGTATTGAGGATGGTGCTGGAGGGCTGCCTATGTCAGATGCACATAGTACACTCCTTATACATGGTTGAGTACAGGTAGTGCCATGTTTGGCAGCCCTTTTACTGTATGTTCGAGTCAGAGAGAGGTGTCATTCCCTGGGTCCCTACTGTGTCAGTGTATGTGCTATGCGTTGTCTCTTTGCCAAGGCCAGGGCATACTGGGCTTGCCTCCTACTGCCTACTGAGGCATGCTCAGGTTGTTCCTCCTCCGAGTCACTCTGTGCCTGTGCAGGCCTTGCCAATGGTGGGGGGCTGTGTGGCCCTGCCCCATGCTGTTCCTGCTCCAGCTGTTTCCACAGGATCATATTGTGTAGCATGGCACATACGATGACAATTTGAGTACATGTAGCTGGTGAGTACTGCAAGGCTCCACCAGATGTGTCCAGGCACTGGAACCATGACTTGAGCATCCCAAACACACGCTCTATTATAATTATGGTCTGTGCATGTGCCTAATTATGGAGTTCTTGTTCGGGTGTGTGTGCATTTCTGATGGGTGACATCAGCCATAGCTCCAGTGCATAACCAGCATCCCCCACTAGGTGACCATAAGAGATGTCCCCATTGGCAAATCTCTGGTACAGCTGCGTGAGATGCCAGCTGTGGGAGTCGTGATAGCTTCTTGGGTTGCCAGCATACACATTCATTGTAATGCCCTGGACATTGCACATGACTGGTAGTTGATGGAGGGGAAGCCTTTGCAGTTGATATAGACCCTACCCTGCTCACCGGATGGTGCTTTGATGCATATCTGCGTGCAGTCTATAGCACCCACTACCTCAGGGTATTCTACTATTTGGTGGAAGAGATGTATATTGCTGGCCAACGCCTTACAGGTGTTGGGAAAATATACGTGCTCACCGGCATGTGCTGACATGACATCCAAGAACTGGTGAAGTACCCTGGATGCTGATGCTTGTGAGATCCCCATGATATCCCCAGTTGGCCTCTGGAAGGTACCTGTGGCTAGTATTCTTAGGCCTACACATACCTTGGTATCCACTGGGATGGGCTCCTCTCTGTTAGTTCTCTGTGTCAGGCGTGGCTGGCACAGCTCAACAATTTGCTGTAAGAGGTCCCTGTCCACCCTATAGCTCTCCACTATCTCCAGCTCATGTAGCCCCTGGTAGGTTACCCTGGGTCTGTACACTCTTCTCTGTCTCCTCACTGTGGGTTGGTTGACAGCATTCTCATCCTCACCACCCTCAGTCTCTTCCACATGTTGATGTATGATAACTGTTGCAGCCCCTATCATTTTGTTGTTTTTGTTTGTTAAAATTTTCCCGCTTATATACACCAGTGGTGTAGAGTATGTGGGAAGAACCAGATGGAAAGGTGTTTGCATAGTTTATAGTAGTGTTCTGCGATGGGCTGGGCTGCTGCCTGTGTAATTGGCTGATTCTGATACATTTCACCTGCCAGCTATGCTAGTTCTTCTTGATTACCTTCCAATTGCTGTTTTCCCTTCCCATTGCCTTCCTGTTTAAGCCCGGGGGTGCACCACACAAACACAATGCTCAAATGTGCACAGAGCTGTTATTTCCTGGTTTACTTTTTTCCTTTTAAAACACGGTACGCAGCATGCACACCCACTTAGGGAATATAAAGAGTGCTAGGCAGCCTCAGACACACCCCCTTGCTTAGCTCTGCTAAGCTAAGGGCAAACCCAGATCCAATATGCTTACAGTATGCCTGACACCCCCCCAAGATGTCAGATAACTCTTAGGCTTGAACCATGCTATTCCTACACTTACACTGTTTGGTGCTGGCTATCACTGAGGGGAAATCTGGGATTCAGTATCATTCCCCTCATTTGCATAGGATTGCCTGCTAATGCATAGTTACAGGTCCCACACTGACCCTTACCCCATAGCAACCAGTACTCACTGACCATGTTGTCTTCTGCCTGCCATTGAGTATAATGGCAACATAGTGATTTTGGTTAGAATGCTTAATTCAGGTTATTTTTCATATTTTCGGCCCAATCCCGTTTGTGCGCCAATGCCCTATGCTTAAACAGCCAAAATCGGCTACAAAAAAAAAGTTATTTTCTTATTTTTGCAACTGTTTTCCATGCCAATGGCCATATATTTGGCCATTGGCATGGTTTCCACATAGCATACACACTTTATTTGGAGCTGCCATGGCTCCGTTTTGTAGTTTGCAGAAATGTACTCGGTTACTAACGGAGTACATTTCTGCACATTACACTAGTCCTGCACGGCTGGCTGACAGCTTCCTTGATCACAAATTCACCTCATCTGCATGTTTTTTAGCTGAAAATGGGGTAATTTCCATGCAGGAGCACTCATGCACGTCCATGCAGCTTATTTCTGCATTGCACTGCGGCCATATTGCCTCCAGGAGCTCATGCACAGTTCCTGCATGCCATGCAGGGCTTGCTGAATCCAGGGGCAAGTCTAAGTAAAATATTAGTAAAAATAAGCACATATTATGGGGTTGGTCAGTATACAAACTGTAAAAAGAAGAATTAAGAATTCCTGCAATTTTACCACCTTAAAATAAGTTACAGCATGGCTAAGCAGGTTTATGCCAGAACAAATATATACGCTTGTATGCCATCTTCCCAAATCTCCTATACTTCCAGCCACATGCCACTAATCAAACTGCTTGAGATACAAGAAGAAATAGGAAAAACCATAAAACAGAACACTTGACATGTGAGAACTTCCTTCACAGCTCTGGTCTCTATAAATACTATCTCTAAGGTCACAAAAACTCAGATAAAGTATACCTAGAGATCAGGGGTTTGAATTCAAGTCTCCTCAAAATCAAATGTGCTAAAAATGGGTCATCTGTGAGCAATGAGGATACCAGTGGCTTGAACACACCCAGATCAAACAGAGCCACTCGTGTCTCTAATGAGAATATTTCATGGTAAAGAGAGGGCCAAACGAAATTATTTATAAAATCTATGGTCAGTGAGTAAAAGCATTGTTGAAACTGGGGATACTATTTCTTTCATGACAACTCATCTGATAGTTTTTAAAATGGAAAGCATTTTTCATATTCAAGTAGTGGGTATATATGCAATTGCAGTAAGGATCATAGTGACTTGCTAATTATATATACTAACTCTGAGATCACAAAATGACAATAAAAGGGCAAAATTCCACTTCCCATTGTGTAGTAATCTTGCAAACAAATGCCAGCATCCTGTGGTAATCTAACCAAATGCTTGACATAACCAAAGTACAGTTGAACACACTGAAATCATCTATTCGCATACTGCTTTTATAATTCAGTTTATAATTAATTGTAATTTGGTAAACAAGAGTTTTTTATAACTACAAAAAAAAAAAAGATCAGCACTTAGTTTGGTTGAAAGCCTGTTTGGTGAAGTTTAGGAACAAAAGGTGTTTTTGTTATCCTACAGCAGGAATTAATTCCAAGGAGGAAACTATAAATGGTTAGTAAGAGAGCTAATCAGAAACCAAAAAATGCATGAAGATAGCTATACACTATGCAAATTGTGTTAAATTTAATAAAATTAAGGAAATTATAGAAAGGGCTTTGAAAAAGGAAAAAACAAAGTACAAGCTGGAGACCATGTAAGTTTTAAATGTGACAAAATGTTGGGCAGGATTCACGAAGCCTCCGTGTAAGAGTTATAACTCATACACGGAGGTTGCAGTTAAACGGAGTGATGTCAGCATGCTCTGCATATTCATGAGAGCATGCTGAATCACACC